>NC_137220.1:1177367-1252367 GCF_949987685.1 Ammodytes marinus
TATCTCACTTTAAAGTAGAAAACATGGTGAAAATGTATATACTATATTTAACAGCAACTAGCCTTCATAAAAGTAACGTATCTGAAAATGTCCCTCCTTGCATTGCATTTCCCGATTCACTGTTCTGATTATTAAATTACACCGACTCACGATAGAGATTTAGAATTAACATTGAGATATTAATAGAAATATTTTATTTGACGAACACAAGACAAAATAAAAGCTTGTTAAAAGGTTCCTGTTTGATTTTTTTTTTGAACGTTCCAAATACAATCCACCGTATTTGTTTTTCTTAAATGTACATCGTTTTTAATCAAGTGAAAAACAGCTTCTAAATGCATGAAAAGGTTGAATAAAACTGGTTCTACAGGCTCGGACTTCAGATCACATCTCAGAGTACTGCCTGAGGAGGAGGAGGAGGAGATGTGTTGCTGTATCACTAAGAATTTTAGAATTTTAAAATCGTAAAAAAAAACTGTTTCTATAACAAAAGGAAAGGCGGCGTCGCATAGTAAAAAGCCGGAACAACTTTAACCTGTTTCACTCACTCACTCAAGCACACACACACACACACACACACACACACACACACACACACACACACACACACACAC
Source organism: Ammodytes marinus (assembly GCF_949987685.1). Classification (NCBI taxonomy): domain Eukaryota; kingdom Metazoa; phylum Chordata; class Actinopteri; order Uranoscopiformes; family Ammodytidae; genus Ammodytes; species Ammodytes marinus. Next base: position 1,177,982 of record NC_137220.1, read on the forward strand.
ACACACACACACACACACACACAGGCAGACTTCAAAGGAGCTCAGTGACACACCCCTTACCTTTCACACCTGGGACGACATTTACCTGTTTCAAGGCCTCTGGTTAGAAAAACAAGCAATTCAACATTTCATTTGAAAGTGGTGGAAAGTGACAATTTGTGTGAAATTACCCACGAAAAGAAAAAGCTGTTTTTAAACTAAGTGCTTCTATTTTCCTGCTGATTTATTCAAACTTACACATTTAATCTTGCTCCTGTAAAGTACCTTGAGTGGCTCTGTGTCTGAAATGTGCTATTCAAAATAAACTTGCCTTGCCTTGATTTATTTGATGCATGTATAGTGTCCCTGCTAATGTAGGATTGACAAATTGTAAAGATTGCCGACAATTACTTGAGTTTTTTAATTGCAACGTCAGATTAGACTTTTGAATGTTTGATTGAGGAAGTTTCAACACCAGTAAAGGCCTTGTTATTTTTGATAAGGAATTTAATGCTTTTTCACACTTTCAAACTACTGTGGTATTTTATGACATTTTAGGCTTTTTGTCGCTTAATCAAGTCTGAAGACTTTTCTGATCATTCCATTTTTACCTGCAATTTTTATTTTATTTGTTGTTCTATTTCTACTCATTAGCATTTACATATTTTTATTTCTTTTCATCCTCTTTTATGTATTTTAAATCTTGCCCCTGTAAAGCACTTTGAATGGCCTTGTGTCTGAATTGTGCTATAGAAATAAACTTGCATTGCCTTGCCTATCAGGCCATAATCGTAAATAAGAACTTTTTTTTATGACTTGCCTGTAGAAATAAAATTGAAATAAATTGAAGTTTAAAAAAACAACAATCTGAAATTGCAATAGAATCACGCTAAGGTTATCTTCTCTGTAGGTTGAAAAGAAAGCTCCTCAAAGGCCTTTTTATATCCTGGATCCTGGATAAGTCTTTTACATATTTGTCAGATAAAAGTTTAACCACATTAATCTGTCTAAAGACCTTTTGACAGGCAAGACAAGCTCACAGACATTATTTCAAATGTTTGCTGAGAGAAAGAAGTACTAAAACTTACACATGTCGTTAGCCTAATAGCATAATTGCCTAAGTCATATTTTAAGGGTTATAGAGTAGGGTAAAGTAGATGTAGAGTAGAGTAGATGTAGAGTAGAGTAAATATAGAGTAGAGTAGACGTAGAGTAGAGTAAATATGATTTAGGCAATTATGCTATGAGGCTAACGATATGGTGGTATTTATTTATTTGTAAATGACAAACTAGCAAAGACATTTTTCTGATTGAATAACTAAAACCTTATTAATTAATGGAGGTTTCTTTGCACAGCATCATCAAACATGCTTTCAAATGCCATTACTTTTAAATTATTAAGTGCCAGGAACCAGATTATGTCAGAGTTGTTTTTATAAATGTTTTATTTAAAATGTCATATATTTGTACAAAAAGATTGTATGCATTTTTCCATTTATGCCTGCACAAATGATATTAAATGTACATATATGTCATAGTGTCTTGCTTTGATATTTAAAAAAAAAAAAGTGGATTTAATATTATAGGCTATCTGTTTTATATTTTATTCTATACTTGGGCCTCCCTTGCAAACGTCATCTCAATCTCAACGTGATTTTCCTGATTAAATAAAAGTCTGTATACATTTGTAGCCAACTGTATGGAGAGTAAGCTACTATGAGAGCTGCAGTTTGAAGTTTACAGTTTTTTTCGATTGCTAAACCACAGTGGGCACAACTGGAACGACAAGTGCAAAACTCTAACTACAGTATGCACAGCAGCGGTTCATTCGGACCAAACTCTAGCTCGTTTTAGCTCGTTTTTCATTGATTAAACACAATTTTCAAAACTCTACACACCTATCTCATGGCTTAACCACAGCCTGCACAACACTGTATATTTCCAGCCCTTTTTTTCAAACACTAACACACTACTGCCACAACCGTAAACCACACATTCAAAACAGAATGAATGCATTTCAAACACTGCAGATTGCAATTTCAACTGAAACACTAAGATGTCTTGTTTTAGACTTGTTAGTGAACATATCCAGTATAAAAAAATATATTTTTTTTGGAAATGGACCAATGAAGACAGGTTGTTGGAGGGAGAAGAGTGGCAGTGAGAGTGTGGATGTGTGGAGGAAGACCTAGAAGACATAGAGCTGTAATGTCTGATGAAATACAGTAAGGGCTACACTGATAGACCCTGTTGTGAATCATGTCTCTCATTGAGAGAGGCAGGGTTGAGAGTGCAACCCAATCTGCAAACATCTAAAGTTGCATCTGTAATACGGAGTTTCCAGCAAACAAACAGCTTAGAGTTGCATCCTTACAGTAAATGACAACATTACATGATAGATTTCTGTATTACAATTATAGAATATTTACACAGATAAATACTACGTTTTCAATAAAATATACAAAATGTGTATCTATTGAAGCAAACTTCAGATTTTCATTTATTTTTGTTTTCCTAAAAAAAAATGGTATGTTATAAAATAAACAATTTCATGTGGAAGAATTTCACCCTTTCATCAAAGAAAATATTATGTAATTTGTGTGAAATAACTAAAATTATTCAAACTGTAAAGATTAAAAGTTTGTAATTTGTGTATTGGGGTTTGATGCTAGTGTTTGTACTCTGAGCAGTGTTGGGAATAACGCCATTTAAAATAACGGCGTTAGGTAACGCCGTTCTTTTTTCAGTAACGGCGTAATCTAACTAATTACTTTTTCCGTCGTTACAACGCCGTTATCGTTACTGAACGTTAAATGCGGTGCGTTACTATGAATTGATTGAATAAACTGTGTAATCCGAAAGCACCCTTGGCTCCATACTACACAAACTGCTAGAAAGGAGACCGGTGGGTTAACAACAAGACAAGCGATTGTTATTTCTTATACTGTTTTAAGATGTGTTTTATTCAGTGTGGATGACATTATAACTGTCAGTTAGCGCCGTCACGTCAGTCAGCCGGAGCGCCTGTTTAGTGAAGTTTCTTTTTCTTTCTCTCTCTGTTGTGTGAGTGCGTGTGCGTTGCCGCAGTAACCACCTATCAATCCACGGTTGAAACGTGCTCTCCCTGAGTTTGTTTGCATCGCCCTTGTGAGTAAGTGCATGGAGTTTCCCGATCTCTATAAATTATAATTTATGCACGTTATTAAACAGCCGCGATTCGCCGGTTGCAACAGCTGTTTAGCGTGTCATCATGAGCCGAATATTGCTACTGTTATTTTCCTGGGATCTGTATGCTGCTGTGCATGTTAAAGAAGGAAATAAACATAGGATAAATCCTTACTCCTCCTCTCATCGTCTCATGCTTCATAGTCTGACGTTTTTGGCCTTCAGTGATAGCAGATCAGCACGGTACATTCAGCAGTTTCCTCTACTAGGCTACTTTTGTTGAGAACGAAATAGGCTAGGCCTACTTGAAGTGCAGGATATAAACCTCTTGCTGTCTGTTGATGTGCAATACATATTGAAGGTTATGTAGCCTACAAGTAGGCCTACCTGTCTGTTCTACTCATTTCAACTGACTTGTGAAAACTGCTCAGAAAAATCCAAATTTGTTGACATACAACAACTTTTTTTTTTTTTTTTTTACAGTAGGCTAACGCAAATAGTTACTTTCCCTGGTAACTAGTTACTTCTATTATAAAATAATTCAGTTACTAACTCAGTTACTTTTTGGAAAAAGTAGTGAGTAACTATAACTAATTACTTTTTTAAAGTAACGTTCCCAACACTGACTCTGAGCATATTCTGAGTGACAGTGTGTGTTATCTCAGTGAGGACAATTCATAGTGTTTGCTGCACTGAGCCTATTTTGCAGGTGAAGTGAATTGTTCAGCTCCAGTGACTGTTGGTAGTGCAGACTGTAGTTAGAGTTTTGCACATTGAGCTACAGTTGTGCCCACTGTGGGTTAGCGATCGAAAAAAACTGTAAGATTTGGGTGAAGGGTTATTTTTCCTTTCTGCAGCCGCACCCTTCCCTTCCAATTCTCCAACACCTGTCTCACTCTCACCGACCACTAGAGGGCGCCACACTTTCCCCCATCAACACACCTGTAGTCATTTCATCTCCTCAGCGCTGCACTCACATGGCCTTCTCGATTTCTGCTACTAGAATTTGGTAGAAATGTTTTCCATAAATAAAACAATAAAAAATAAATAAGGTTAATTTCACTCAAACATATAGCCTAGGCTACATATAAAGAGTAAAACCATAGACACTGATAATTTACAGTGGCAAATTATCACAAAATTTTGAAAAACTAAAAAATACTATAGTAATAGCTTCAATATGCATTCTGAAGCTGCTTGTAAATGTAGGCTATTGGGTTAAATTCTGTTACAATATTCAATATTTTATTTAGCATTTTTTTTTTTATTAATTAAATTTTAATTATTTTATTAATCTTATTTATTTTCATTCCCTTGGGCAATAGTTTGATATTAATAACATCATAAGCAATGCAGGTTCGATTTATTTGATTATTTTAGCGTTCACGTGCGGCTTAGTGGTGATAGCTATTGCAACCGGAAGTCGTTTGCTCGTCTGTTTTGCTTGCCGACGATTTGAACTAGGTATGTGTTGTCAACAGCCCCGTGATTTGTTTACAATGTGAAGCTATAAAGTTAACTTAACCGGCAGTAAAGTGTGTATAATGTGACATGAACAGTTTTGACACGTTTTGTGACAGTTTTGACACGTGATTTGACTGTCTGTTAGTTGGCATTATGCATATGTGATGGTTTCGTTGTTTGCAGCTAGCTTAATAAGTGTTTAGGCTATAACGGTTTAGCCGGTGTGCCTCCCGCACTACCGTTATAAAGAAGAAGGCTACTGTTGATGCAAAATGGCTTTTTGACTGTGGTTGTATTTAAATTTTTAGAGGCAGAAGGAGCTTCGTACCACCACCCACGTTCATGTGTTTAACAGGTATGTTTGTGTTCACTAATGACATGTGTTGTAATCACCAGTTTTAATAGGCTAGAATTTATATATTTTTTCCCATATAAATTCAGTAAATAGGTTCACATGGAAGTTCATGTAGTAACTCATATTTGATTCTATATAGAGAAGGATAATGAGCATTTTTTGAAACCCAGTTTATTGAACGTTATTTATTGATGTTGTTAAAGCAATATACAGGTGCTAAAAAATAAATAAATTTGAATATCATGAAAAAGTTGATGTATTCCAGTAGTTCAACTTAAAAGGTGAAACCTATATATTATATAGACTCATTACATGCAAAGTGAGATATGTCAAGCCTTTATTTGTTATAATTTTGATGATTATGGTTTAAAGCTTATATAAAACCCCAATCTCAAAATTTCAGAAAATTATAATATTACATGAAATCATTAAAAAAGGGATTTTCAATACAGTAATGTCGGCCCTCTAGAAAGTATAATCATGCCTATGTACTCAGTAGTTGGTATGGGCCCCTTTAGCATGAATTACAGCCTCAATGCGGCGTGGCATGGATGCTATCAGTCTGTGGCTCTGCTGAGGTGTTATGGAAGCCCAGGTTGCTTTGATTGATAGTGGCCTTCAGCTTGTCTGTATTGTTGGGTCTGGTGTGTCTCATCTTCCTCTTGACAATAGCCCATAGTTTCTCTATGGAGTTCAGGTCAGGAGAGTTGTCTGGCCAATCAAGCACAGTAAACCTGAAGGAAATGTATTTGTTAATTCATTGTATTTTTCTCTATGAAGGAGTTTGAGGATGCAGCACAGACACACACCACTCCAGGCCAAGATGAGGTAAGTGATGAACCGTTTAAAGGCTTTGGAAATCATGTCCAGAGTATTTCCACCGCGCACACACACACACACACACACACACACACACACACACACACACACACACACACAGGACCTAAGCATGCAAGCAGTGCACTTTGCATTTCTCTCATAATGTAACGCCTTCCAAATTAATTATTTCACAGATTAAGCGTTTAGAAGTTTCTCCTTCACAAGAATACACTGTTGTTGTGCCATTTCTTTCTTTAGATTAAGGGTAAATAGAGAAATCTTTGTTTGTGGGTGATTGCGCCATCTAGTGGAGAGGGGGAAAAACTACAAATTTCTGCCCTGTACATTTCTTTTTAGTTTAAACCTGACCCAGATCATCCATATATGGCAGTGGGTAGGCACTCTGAGGCATCAGCTAGACTTTCAAAATATTTCTGTCATATTTTATGTAGGCTATATATACTGGAAGAGATACAGACAGGTACAATATTAACCGTTTATACATGTTCTGTATGAAAAGAAAAAAATATTGTGATTACAGACGAGTGCACAATGACGCAGTGCCGCCAAATTCATATTGTGTGCGACGAGACCACATGTTCACCAAAAGAGATGCTGAAAATGTTGAGATGTAATGGGCCACAGTCGACTTTCTCCGGCGTATTTGTTGCACTTTTCCTTACCCTGCGTGTTACGAACTGACCATTGAATGCAAAGAAATGGTCTTGGATTAAGGTAAGGCTTATTTACCATTCTCTCTGGGCTAATGTGACGCTATGGACGATTTGAAAGGCCTTTATGACACACAAGGCAAGTCAGCAAGAGCGGCAAGAGAGATAGAAGCTGTTTATTTCACTATTTCAGTCGTTATCGGGCTAATTTGCTTTATACTCTTAATTTTGTGCAATGTTTCGTTTTTTAGACATACAAGGTCTACTTTGTAATGGTTTTGATGTTGAGTCCTCATTTATACAAGAGCATAAAATCCATCCTAAAACATTCCCTACTCACGAAACTCCCATATAGTACGTGTTGTGCGAGTTTGTACTTAAGCTATATTGTCTTTGTCTAAATCAATGGCCTTTATAGCCGTCGTAAATTCCACATTTTGCCTGTTAAGTGGGAGGAGGGGTGGAGGGCATTTCAAGTGTGGTCGCCTTAGGGGGTTGATCTGGGCCTCCTGTGAATTGTTGTGTAAACCCAGAGTGACACACCTCGTATGTGAAAACCTGTTTGGCAGAAAACCAATGAGGATGGCGCCATCTGGTGTAGAGGGGGAAAATGATTGTGGGAATGGAGACAACCTGTTCACCAGAGGAGATACTGCACATTTTTTTGAGATGAAATAGGCTACAGTGAACATTCCCCAGCGTATTTGTTGATTTGTTTTGTTTTGTTTGCACTCGATTAGGGTAAGGCTTGTTTACCATTATTTCTGGGGTAATGTGAAGCTGTGGTAGATTAGAGAGGCCTATATGAGCCATGTTTATTTCAGTAAAGCACTAGTACACTTTATTGCTGATAGAAAATATGTTCCTATTCTAATATATGCCTGCTATATTTGTTATTTGTTTGAATATGTATGCAATCTTTAAAACATTTTTTTTGTAGATATAGGCCTACTGTGTAATGGTTTTGCATGTAGTCCTCAGGCTGTTTATGATGGAAGATCCTTCTCTCAACACTTTCCCTGCTCGCCATTTGATCCAAACTCATTAACGAAATGGACTTTGAGGATTTAGTGAACGACTATGTCTTCAAAGAAAATCTTCTAAAGGTAAGGCATTTTGACCTTTTTTTCTGGGATAATGTGATGCTGTGGTCAATTTGAAAGGCCTATATGACACACAAGGCTACGTCTGATTCAGCACCATGAAGTCGAGAGACGGACGCGGTTTATTTCAGTATTAACAGAAGTAGGCTTTATTGCTGATACAGAAACATGTTATTATTCTTATATGTGCTTGCAACAGTCATTATATAGTTTATTTGGTTAGTATATGTGCAAAAAAAATTTGTATTGAGATAAATAGACCTAATTTGTAATGGTTTTGCATATAGTCCTCCGGAAATGTATCAAAGGACTGCTTTAACTGCGATAAATGATAGCCAAATCCATGTGCCATGCATTCCTGCTCTGTATGTCAATGTATCTGGGATATCAGATTAAGCCCTACTGCTGTAATGCCCGCCCCCCATGTGGATGCTATAGGCTGAGGTGGTAAAGAGCATGGATTACATTTTAGCCAACTGGGATTTACATTCAAACCAGCAAGTGTGTAGCCTTGGCAGTGAACTCAAAGCAGAAAGACATTAACACTGCATATTTAAGTATTTGTGAAATTATCACAAGTTATATCGTCATCCCAATATTCTACAATTATCATTATTGCAAATAGCATGTTTTCCTGATATCGTGCAGCCTTAATACTTGACGTGTTGCATTGTAATGTGAGTTGCATGCTGATTTGAGCATCAGTGTAAGAGCTAGTATAGCATTTCTAGGCCCTTTGCAGGGTCAGATTTTTTGGTTGGATCATTGGCCTATATTTTTCTGTTGTGAGCCTGTACCTTAGCTATTCTCTCTCTCTCTCTTGTAAATCTATGGCCTTTAAAGTCATAGTACATATCACAATTTGTCCTGCTAAACTCAGTATTTTTACCAGTATAACAAATAAAATTGATTTATTTGATTAGAAAGATACTAACCCAGTGTTTATAAAGAGTACAGATGCTACATCAATACACAGAAATCACACAGGTTTCAGTTCATCAGAAGTCTTTTATTTGTAATTTTCTGAGAACGGTTTGCAGCGTGTTGACAGATGTTTGATTCTCAGTGAACCTCTGAAGAGCTGACTTCTGAGGTGACCACACCGTTTTCATCTTCCACGATCTCCTTGGTGACAACCACCACTCTGCGGGTTGTGGTGGTGCTGGTGGTGCTAGCCGGGCTGCAGGAAAACACACAAACCACATCCTGTTAGTTTAAGTCACTGACAAACCGGTTAAAGAAGCTTCTAATAGTGCTTGTTTTTTAAGCTGCACCCTGTATCTACATCAGATTAACTGTGGATTTAACGTTGTGTGCAACATTTAGTGCACTGTTTACATTTTATATTGATTACAATAATTACTTAAGTTTTGTTGTCAAGACCACAAGATAATTTACTTGTCTAAAGAGGTAATCGCATGATCTGTATCTGTAGTAAATCAAAATTATAATGTTGGTTATAAGCTGGAATTTAACTTTTTATGTTCTATTTAACATTAAAATCAAGTTATTAGACTGACATAAACATCAACTTTTGTCTATTTTCGTGCAGAATTAAGTTAATTTAGTTTTTGCTATAGCTGCAGGACAGTGTTGGCTAACCGATAAACCCAGTATAATCCCAGTATGGACTGGTCCACTCACGTTAACTCTCCGTCCATGAGCCTCCTGTACTCTGCGATCTCCATCTCCAGTCTGGTCTTCATGTCAAACAGCACCTGGTACTCCTGTCCCTGTCGCTCCAGGTCTGCCCTGAGCTGGCCCAGCTGAGTCTCCAGAGCAGTCACCTGCCTCTGGTAACCAGACAGCTGGTTGGAGTAGCGGTTCTGGGTCTCGGCGAGGGTTCCTTCAAGAGACGATTTCTGAACGGGAGAAGAAACTAGGTGAGAAAATAGATTTACAAAAAAAAAAAAAAAAAACATGATATTGGTAGAAACCCACCATGCTGAGCTGTGCTTGGAGCTCGATCTGCAGGCCCTGCATTGTGCGTTTGACTTCTGTGATCTCGCTGCGGGAAACCTGGAGAGTCTCTGTGCTGGAGGCGACCGCCTGGTTGATCTCCTCAGACTACAGAAGAAACAACAAAAAAAAAAGAAAAAATTTGAGAAATCTTTTCGGAGTCAAATGTGTATATTTTAAAACTGACGGGTTTATTAATGTAACTTACCTTGGCGCTGAACCAGGACTCGAGCTCTCTGCGGTTCTTGGAAGCGACAGCCTCGTAGTGTTCCCTGATACCAGCCATGACAGCGGCCAGGTCCTGCTGAGGAGCCGCGTCCACCTCCACGTTCACCTGGCCTCCTATCTGAGAGCGCATCGCCAACATATCCTGCAGGAAGACACAGCCAGTTAGCAAAACAAACAAGTCGATTATGATACTTGTAAACAATGTGTTCGCAATTTGTTATTAAAGACAAAACCACAACATTTCTGTTGCTTGCATCTGTCTTTGTCATATCATTTTAAACTTAACACTATTTTGACTAGTCTTCATACTAGTCTTCAGACTCAATATATAATGAAAGGTGAACTTTAAATGAAGACCACTTTCTAGTGAAATTTGAATTAAGTTACTGAAGGCATAGGTGCTTTTAATGTACTGTTTGGACTTATTGGACCTTGATTTCTCTTGAGAAATTGTATTCACCAAATGCCATTGTTAAAGACAGGTTTTATTTCGATCGTAGTTTGTTTGTGCGGTTCAGTGCTCACCTCCTCGTGGTTCCTTCTGAGCTGGATAAGTTCATCCCTCAGCGACTCGATCTGCATCTCCAGGTCCGATCGGCTCATTGTCAATTCATCCAAGACTTTCCTCAGTCCATTGATATCGGCCTCCACAGACTGGCGCATGGCAGACTCGTTCTCATACCTGCACACAAACATAAATCAAATCAGCTGCATAATTATTGGTTGTTTGGAGAACCATGCCTTATGGGAAATGTAGGCCCAGATGGTTGGGTTAGGGTTAGGGTAAGACAAACAGTCATGGTTTGTTTCTTTATTTACTAGCTTTGGACCAGATATTTCTATATATCTTAACTTCACAAAACCTAAACCAGGATTGTCAACTCTTACACTGCCTGAACAAACATCCCTCTAAATAAGAAGAAATATGAAATAATAATATACATAGTAAATAATACCACTAAAATATAACTATGATATGTTTAAGTTAAACTAGTTAAATAACCCCCCAAAGAGCCATGCTCTCCAAAATGACACAACACCTTTCCGGTATGTTGAGTCTGGCTGTTAGTTAAAGTCAGCAGCTGTCAATCAAACAGTGGCCCGCCCCTTTTAGTCTTCCTCATGATAATAGAAAATTACTAACAGAACTTTTAAGATGGCGATGTTTTTTGATAGATGTGAAGGATAGGACAATTCATCCAATTGTTTTGTGACATACTGTATTTAAGATCTTGCTCCAGTCGTTTGTGTTGTGTTCATGTACTTACTTTCCCTTGAAGTCGTCAGCAGCCAGATTGGCGTTATCGATTTGCAGGTAGAGCATTCCGTTAAAACGGACTGCCATTTGGATCTGAAACACAGTTGGAAAAACAAATTTAGGATGGATGTGTTTCAGAAGCCTCAAGATGGTTCCTGATATGAGACCTTACAGACATTCAACTGATCCAGGAAAAGAAACAGATTAAAACAGACTATAATTGAAAAGATTAAACTTTGGCAACTGAATTGTAAAGTACGCAAAGATAGGTCAAATTCCTGTCATTGTTTGAAAGCCCCTCTGTTGTTTCTGCTGCAGGTGGCCTTGTGTGTTTAGGGTGTGGCTCCACCTGCATTCAGCCTGCCAAATATTTATTTAAACCCCATAAACCTTTGTGTTCAGACAAACAGCAAATTCAGTTAAAGGAAGTATTCTCAACATTTTCAACCGTTCCTGTAGTCTACACTGATATTTCACCTTATGGTAGAGACAAACCTGTGTAGAAAATCATCTCACCTTATCCTGGATCTCAATGATGGTAGCCTTGTGCGCAGTGCAGTCGTGGCCTTCAGGTCTGGTCTTGTTCTCCAGGAACACTCTGATCTTCATCTCCAGGTCAGCGTTGGCCGCCTCCAGCTTGCGCACTTTGTCCAGGTAGATTGCCAGGCGGTCGTTCAGGCCATGCATGGCCTGTTTCTTGTTGTCATTGATGTCGATGGCATCGTTCAGGTCGAAGCCACCACCGGCACCAGCACCGCCTCCGGCAGAAAACCCAGACCCCAGAGTGGAGAAGCTCCTGTTGGCACTGGAGACACGGACCCCGGAGCCTCCGGCGCCACCGTACACGCTGGGGGACCTCATGGAGCCGGAGCGAGCGGAACTGGAATAGTTGGCGGAGCGAGCGTAAGACATGGTGGATGGAGGTTTCTGCCTGCTCTGGATGGAGGAGAGAGAATGAGGCAGGGGTTGCTTTCAGCTGCTTTTATGCTGCCTGAGTGAGGGAGGGTCCAGGGTCTGTCCACGCCTCAGGGCTAGACACTCAAGCAAACACCAGTGGGCCAATCACAGAAGGAATTTCAGGAAATACCTTTTGCTTGACGATGTCACATTCAGAGCCTGTTCGTTCTGTTATCAATCATCTTGTTTTACTCAGGTGCATCTGACCCTCTCTTGGCTGATGCAATCCTCTGTTGTCTAATCAGTTTCAATCAACAATATTTCTGCACATTTCAACAGTCAGAAGACCGTCTCTATGCCACATCAAGCTGAATTCCTCTCTGCAAGTTCAAACCTGTATGATTTTTCTGAGCTTTGCTTGGTATTTTGAGTGCAGGTCTACATACAGACCCCCCTCTCTCTTCTTTTATTGTGCATGCAAACAGCAAAGCTCTTTTGTTCCAGATCTTCTTCCATGCTCTGTTTGCTGTGACATAACAGGGCAGCGGGTTCATGGTGACAAAAGATTTCATTTCATTAGAACTAAGAGGAGAGTTACTTATTGGATAAAAATCTTTCACATGCAACACATGTGTTTTGTTCACCATGTGTATTTCTACACATTTTACTAAAATAAAACAACAGATTTAGATTGATTTGGAGCATTGGTGGTGTTTGGAGTTGAAACTAGAAAGAGTTGAACTGTTGACTGTTGAAAGTATGTGGATAGTCCACATTGGTATCACCTTGTACCTATTTTGTGGATTTCATCACACCACAAATGCTTCGTGGAAGATCAACTCCAACTGACAGGTTTATAGGTGGAGGCCTACTTTCCTCTTTTTCCCCTCAAGGTATAGGGCCTGTAAAACAAAGACCTTTTTGTCAAGACATTTTTAGAAAGTTTTCTGCTTGCGGCATAGCTCTTTTAGCAACTTTCCACCAACACAAACTTGGTTTTAGTTCTGGTGCATATCTACAATTCTGCATAAGGGTACTTTAACTTTTGGTATTGTAGGCATACTTAAATGCTTATTCTTTTGAAATCGTTATTCAGTAAAATTTCCAATACAGACTGTTCAACACTGGCATTACTACTTTTGCTGCAGTAAAAGTTCTTAAACCACCTTTCACACAATCTTTTTTAATATTGGTTTGCATATGTTTAGGGATAAGTTTGTTGTTAAAGGCACTTTATCCTTTCTATCTACCATAGGTGCATCCAAGAGGGCACGTTGGCATAAAGCACATGTTGTAAAGAGGTGAATGTCTGTTTTGTCTATAAAACCCTCCTTTAGCAGCCATCTTAGTGGTTTTGGTCATTGTGCAGTTGTTATTTTCTTGCAGTGCTACAGGGTTTTTATATTTTTATATTTCATTTGTTTTCAACCTTCTAAGAGCATTTTTCTTAACACTAGTAGACATGTCTATGTTTTACCATTTGCCCACTCATGCATCTATGTTGGGTTTTGTTAGTTTGTCTTTGCACCCTGCACTTTTTAGCTATGTGCAAGTTTTTCTTTGTATAATTCCACAACAAGTTTGCACTTGTCTTGAGCGGGTCTTCCCCTAGGGGAGAGTTGTCAGAACACTTTGTTCTTAGAGTGTCTCTGTGCTTTGTCATTTTTTGGCTGTATTTCCTCCTTTTTTATTGTTGTAGACATAATACTTCAATTCCTTGTTGAAGCAATGTTAGAATTGTGGTTTTAAAGGTTTTTTTTAATCAGTATAATTGTGATCAAACTTTGAAACCCTGTCTCTCTTAAAGCCTTCGTGTAAGGTATATCTGAAATGGTTAAAATGTATTCAGCTCGTCACAAATACATTGAAAAGCAAAGGCAAGTGGAGATGTGAAAAACCTTTTTGTTTATGTATACATTGTGCTAAGTTGGATCCTTTAACCATGACCTTATATTTTCTGGTGGAAACAGAAGAAACAACACACTGACGTTTTATGTTCATGCATCTCAGCAGACTTTTATTTGCATGATAGTTTCATTGAAAGCTGTGAGTTAGCCCCAACAGAGGGGGGGTGCTCAGATCTCTTTGACGACCTCACTGGAAGATGAGCTCACCACCTTCCCATCAACAATCTCCTCTATGACGGTGATGACTTTCTGTTTTGTGCTGCTGATGGAGCCAGAGCCAGTGCTTCCTCCTCCTCCTCTGCTGCCTCCACCACTCGCGCTCAAAGACAGACCGCCTCCACTCATAGACAAAGCGCCACCTGCTCCACCTGCTCCACCTGCTCCAAAGCTCGAGCTGCCTCCTGCTGACGAACTGAAGCTGGATGACTGTTTGCTGTAGGAGGAACTGCTGGTCATGCTGCAGGAGAAATAACAGCACAGTCAGATTGAGATTTAACCATCCTTCATGGATGATGTCAATTTGCTCAACGGATTCTTTCGAAAGTAATTTTTTTTTTTGTTTAACATTTTAAGCGATTGTTCAATAAATAAAACATACTTATGAATGTTATATTCCATTTCTACCAAGTCTGTTCTGGAAAAAGCCAATTCCCTTTAAACCCTGCACCGTTAAATATATTGTATACCAAAATATGATGTCAACGTAGACTTTTATGGCATAAGTTTCTACAAAATATCAGTTCTGACATGGCCACAAGTACACAAGTAATAAACTGTTTAAAGGTTTATTTATATTATCTTTTTTTTCTTGTCACAAACAACCACTTGTAAGTTTTCTTACCCGCTGCTGCCACCGCCAAAGCCAATACCACCACCGCTGCCGCCGCCGCCCTCTCCGTCCAGCAGCCTCCTGTACTCTGCGATCTCAAGCTCCAGCCTGGTCTTGATGTCCAGAAGGATCTCGTAATCGCGTCCCTGTTGCTCGATGCTGGTCTTCATCTGCATAAGCTGCTCTTCCATAGACATGACTTGGTTCTGGTAACCGTTGAGCTGCATGGCGTAGCGACCCTGTGTCTCTGCCAGCGTGTTCTCCAGCGACCCTTTCTGCAAGAGAGAGGAGCTTGGTTCAGTTCAGTTATTACCTCACAAACAAAGATAGTGGATAAAAAAGAGAGAAGACCATCCTTACCATGCTAAGCTGTGACTGTAGCTCGATCTCCAAGGCCTGCATCATCCGTCTAAGGTCTGTGATCTCTGTTTTGGTTGAGCTGGTTTCTTCTGAACTGATGGCAACCTCTTTGGCAAAGTCTGCTGTCTGTACAGAGGAAAATTCACAGCGGCATGGTCAGAACATGTTTTCGAACATTTATACAGAAATACTCATTTAGTTATCTGGGCTGTCAACTTACTCACTATATGTTCTTTGATTCTTTACTTTTAAACTTGTACTATTAAATCTTTCTGCAGTTTTCGTTTTTACTTACAAAATATACAGTAGAAAAGCCAGTACAATAAATCACATCTTCCCTTCTTTTTTTCCGCTTTAACTTATCTTAATCAATGATTTCTCTTCTTACCAGTGGGTACTTGTACTTTGCTATGTATTTGCTTATAGCCGAGTCAATTTTTTTTTTAAATTACACAAAGACATTAACGTCCGCTTAAAGATAAACACAATCTATATGAGATGCTAAAACAACTAATACAAAAAAACTGAACCTGTACCATTTTCCCTTAATGATGCTTCAACAATACAACATTTGAGATGCATTCTCCGCACCCATACACCCACACAGATACTCTACTCTTTTATATCATTATTTTACATACCCTGTCACTGGATAAAGACGATGTCCTTACCTTTTCTTCGAACCAGGCCGCCGCCTTTTTGCGATCTCTTTCAGCGTCCGCTTCATATTGCTCCCTGATCGCATTAAGGAGTGAAGCGAGGTCTGGTCCTTGAGCTGCGTCCAACTTCACGTCAATAGTAGCGCTCATTTCGCTCGAAAGTGACATCATGTCCTGCAGACAACAACAAATAGACACATTGAAGCTGAGGATTCAGGATTCACCCAGCCAGAAAAGTTACACTGATGTATTTCTAGCGTCTGCAGAGACTTAATTTATGAACCTATTTAGATTCATTTTAATTTAATCTAATACTCGACCTGCATATTGAATATTAACCCCGCCCCACTAACCTCCTCGTGGCTCTTCTTGAGGAAGATCAGCTCCTCTTTCAGGCCCTCGATCTGCATCTCCAGGTCGCTCCTGTTCATTGTGAGTTCGTCCAGGACCTTCCTCAGCCCGGCGATGTCGGCCTCCACTGACATACGCATGGCCAGTTCGTTCTCCCACCTGCACATACGAAAAAGGGTTAATTAAATACATTTCCAAATCTGTTTTTCAAAAATAGAACTGAATAAGACAAAATACCCAAAGAAAACAGAGCTAAATGTTATTTGCCTTTTTCATGTAAAAAAAAATTGTTGCTGAATGGCCATCAGTTTTGAATGGAGTAAAAATCCCTAAAGATCTCTTTACTGTTGTTTCACAGGATTGTATTGTGCGGTTCATGTTTGTTCGCAGTCTAGAGACTTGCCTTCAACATCCTTTTACTAAACTCAGATTTATTTGTGCTCCCGACATCTTTTCAACTAAATCTCAATGTTGTTTAGATTTCCTTAAACTCACCTTTTCATCAACAAATTTTTACAGGTTGGGTTATGTCTGACTAAAGCCCTTTAAAAATAACTAGTTAATAAAACAATTGACTTACTTGATCCTGAAATCATCCGCAGCAAGCTTGGCATTGTCGATGGACAGGTAGATGCTACCGTTGATTTTGGTAGCTTCCTGGATCTATGAGATAAAAGGGAAAAGATAATACAATTGAGCTTTTTTTAATGTGGTATTACTCAATAAAATGTATAGGGATTTTTTATGACTATGCAAAGATAGGGGGAGCCAAACCCCAATAGATTTCCCCAATAGATTTTCCTTCAAAGGAGAAGAGATATAGAGTAAAGGTTAACGACTACAGATAGTTTTGTGAATCTGAAGTGATGCCTAACTTTTTATTTTCTGAAACATGTTTAATAAAAACTCTGGCATCTGTTTATTCACGCATATCCTGTTTAACGGATTCATACGTTCTGCTCACTGAGCGGAATTGTCAGCTGTCAGTCGCCAAGTTATAAAGGATGTTTAGTGGTGTCCAATTACACAATTTGTCTGGCTCTAGTATCTGCATGATGACAGTTCATGACATGTTCTCCTAATTGTATCATGATTGTATTCTAGCACCTGAGCTTTTCTATTGTTTATGGTTCTTGCTCTATTCCATTTGAATCCCTGAGCCTGCTGCATTATTCACTTACACATGTATTAATGTGGTATGGTGTTTACTGGAAGATACCTGAATAGTTTTGAGGCTTAACTTGTGAGAAGCCTACATATTAAGTAACTAACTTATATGCAAAGCCCAATGAACTTGACAGTTCAACTAAAGTGATGTTTTGATAAATTGCCATTTTTTAAGTGAAGTTCAAACAAGAGTGTCATTATGAACTACAACTAAGAAAGACATTTGCATAACTTCATTATCAGATAGCAACGATGTAGACAGGTATAGATGTCTTCAGTTGAGCTTACCTGGTTATGCAGGTCTTCAACGATGGCATAGAAGCTGCTGTAGTCTCTAGATGCACCACCCGATGCGCCCCCAGAGATCCTTAGCTGCACAAACTCCTTGATCTTCAGCTCCAGGGCGGCGTTGGCCTCCTCCAGCTTGCGGACTTTCTCCAGGTAGGATGCCAGACGGTCGTTCAGGTTCTGCATGGTGGCCTTCTCGCTGGCATTGATGTCGATGCAGCCACTACCACTACCGCCACCTCCACCTCCACCCATGCCGGCACCACTAGCCGCAAAATTTGCCCAGTCGCAGACATTACCGCCTCCGCCGATGAATCCAAAGCCTCTACCTCCACCGCCACCGCCACCGCCGCTGCTATACATGGAGGAGCTAGAAGAGGAGACTCTGACATTGCCCGCTCCACCGTACATGGAGCGGCTGCTGCTTCGGCCACCACCACCACCGGACGACTGCCTCATACTGAAACTGCTCATGGTTTCGTGTGGCGTTGAGAGTAATAGAGTGTCTTTCTGCTTCGGCTGGAGAGGAGAAAGTAAAGAGCCTAGAACGCAGCAGATGCTTTATACTGTAAGATGGGTTTGTGAGGAGGGGAGGGGGGCGAGATGGTGAGCTGGTGCCAAGCCTGGGAGGTGAATTATGTCCTTGTTTGGATATGTCAGGGAAGTTTAATTCTCTCTGGGTGTGTCTGAGAAATGTCAAATCTTCAAATACTTACCTGCTCATATGCATGATTCACTTTTGACACGTCAACTCTTTAAATTCATTTAAAAAATGCTTTAATGAAGCGTTGAAGGATGAGTTGAAACCTGGAGGACATTAAGATTTAAAGCTTACTCATAGATGGAAAAAAACAAATCTAAAGTCATCCAGCTGTACAAGATAGTCCCTCTACAGAATAACGACAGTGTGGTGCTGCAGTTGGGCGTTAGATCAGGTTGCATTATTTAATATGTCATTTAGCGGAAGCTTTTAGCCAAAGCAACTTACAACTGGAGCACACATTCATACACCGATAGCAGCAGCAGCTACCACACAGGGTGCAAGCTAACTATCAGGAGACATTTAGGGTTCAGTGTCTCTTTGCCCAGAGACACTTGGACATGCGGCGGGGAGACGGGGGATCAAACCACCGACCCTATAGTTGCGGATCCATCACCCTATCCACTTCGCCACACCCCCCACAGTTTGTTTAGTGGAAACAGGAGACAAAATGGCTTAAGGAGTAAACGCTGGTGTCATTAGTCAGAGTCTTGGACAGCTTGAGTAAACATGAGCTAACAGTAAGAGAATGATTGTATTTGGTTAGGATCTATAAAACACAATCCCATGAGGAGTAAAAGCGTAAAGTGGGAAATGTTCACTTTGCATGGAGGATCAATGAGAAGCCACAGAGTTTAAGAGATTATTTTAAACCTGAAGGAGATTCAAAGTATTTATTTATACTATATATAATAACTTATCTATAGCAGATCTGGGGCGTGAAGACACAAGGCCTTGTGCTCGTAGACTTCTAATCTGTCAAGGTGCATTCTGGGATAGGTTCCAGCCTCCTGTACCCATAAATAAGAGGGTGCCATACAATAAAATAATGGATGAAATATTACTTTTTTTTCAGCTCATACACCGTACTGACAGCAGCGTTCGGTGAAATATTCACTCATTTAGACAAAAAGTGAGTTTGGATTAGAATTGCTGACTCCACCTTTTTAAGGGTAAAAAAAATGTGAGTTTGAGTATGTTCGGAATAATGGACAGTCGGAATAATAAGCTTCCTTTTTAACTAATCGGGACAAAGGCACTTTGGAACAATGTTGTTGGGGATAGCGGACCGTGGGACCAATGGCCTTTTGGTTTGATTGCATTTTTTGTAGACGTGGCATTCGTTGATTTCCTTGGGCATTGGCGATGGAGATTGAAGAGCATAGTTGGAATAGATGACCACAATTCATAGCAATATGCTTGAAGCAGCAATGTAAAACATGAGTCATATATTCCAATTGTTGAGTCACCCTGTTCCATTTTGTTCAGTTAAATTTGATCAAAAAGCAAACAGGACAACACATTCAAGTTCATATAATTTATTGAAAACACAAGGAAAAGGAGACATTCATAGACTGTTTGGTTTGTTACATTGTATAATAATTATTTAGTTGTTAAACCCCAGATTAGATGGATAAAATCTGGTTTCATTCAAATTACGGAGATTTCGCGTTTATGCAAAGATCCTCAAACTGATGCAAAAATAGAATAAAAGTGAAATGTTGGCCTTGAATCTGAAGCAATCATCATCTATTAAAAAGCAACATTTGAAATAATACAAATTATAATAAAGCAAAACCTCTACTGCATGTACATTGATATGAAATCGCTCGCTAGTGTGAGAAGACAGCTGGCTACCGGTTTACGTTATATTATCTGCTGAAGTAATAGAATAATTTTTTTTTTAAATAAAGGAAAAAGTTAAAACATTACAAAATATAAAAAATTAGCTGACTTATGCAAGTTAACTACCGATGTATTGACATATTGACACAGTAAACGGGTAACGTTGGCTTTATGTCGCTAAGTCAGCCAAGAATTTGTGCGATTTTGAAAATATCTGAATGAATTGACATTTAGTTCATTGTTATAATCACATAATCACATAACTGTTATATGACTTTAAAAAGGCTTCAACGTATATAGTGTTGGCCGTTTATAGGCCTTTACGTACAGTATTTGCATCATGTAGGATAACCATTATTTAATGTCATTGTTCTAATTGGGTTCCATTCAATCTTAATTGTCCATTGACTTTCCAAAGAAAACTATATTTTTTTTCAAAGTCAGCCATGTTGTTTTGTTTATGTCTGGCGTCGTGCAGCTCAAATGCTTTGCGGTCGGAAATTGCTAATTGCAACTGAGAAATCATAAACTTCCGCGGTTTGTCGTCTGGACCGCAGAAGTACACCACAAACTGATTGGCTGCTTCAGATTCCCACGGCTGCACTGCCCCCAAGACACTCCCACATTTATTGACAACCAATAATAAGCCTTCTGTTATTTTTGATGCAATCTGATTGGATAATTAATTCCCCGCCCACCAAGCTCCATCTCATTAATCTATTTTAATTTGAGTATAACTACCGATCGTAACTGCTGATCCTGTTTCTTCCCTACCGGTACTTTCAAGGTACAACAACTGCAATTGCAGGAATCAAAAAAACTCAGTTATTTCACAATTTTCACACTTTCCAACTTCCATTTTAACTAGAAGGGGAAAAGAGGATAAAGAAGCTTAAATTGGGTAACAATAGCAAGATATACGGTCCAAGTAGTTCATTTTTATGGAAATTATTCTATTTACGTTCTCGGCCTGCTTGTACTTATCGTCTCTATATTTATGGTTATGCATCATCATAACAAGGCAAACTCCATGTATCTCCAAACCTTTCTATACTGATTCTAACACAGTTATAACACAATTACAGTGTGTTGTGCAAGTGGCCAACACCCACATTTTCTTTATCACCAGCCTCCAATAGATGGATGATAATAAGAGAGTCAAACGTAAAAAAGGTCAACAATCGGCCTCTTAACCACTAGCCAACCAACACACACCTGTTTGCTAAGTCTTTCAAGGTGCTTCACACAGGCCTTGTTTAACAGGGTTCAATGGAAATGCAAACAATGAGATAAACAATGACCAGGGCTGATATCAACCTCCATAGTCGACCCTTTTATAGGAAAAGTGTAAAGTGGCTTTAATCTAGTTCTGGAAATCTGCACTTCTACTATTTTTTCACGTCCCGCTTGAAATGCCGATTAAGGAGCTTGTTAAAGCTGCTGCGTGAACTCGAACGAACCTTGAAACAAAATGCAACAAGGGAGGTGTGAATACGCCCTAACAGTTCTTTCAAATCTCAGCTCACCTGCCTTATCAGGACTGTGTGGGTTGTTTCTTAATATGTAAAAAAAAAATTAAGTCAAATAACTTCAAACCAGACATGACAACTCTCTTGTGAAATCCCCCAAATATTAATTACTTGCACAAAAGAGTAAATAAATGTGTGTTAATGTAGGATCCATTCACTTCAACTTAGGAAATACAGTATCAGGCCATTAAATGTATAGAAAGTCAAAAAATATGCAATGACCTCCTGCTTGTTTTTGTCTCGTCCGTTCCGTCTTAAATATGAACACTTAAATTGTCATGTCCCTCACCTAATGTTATGTCTTTCACCTGTCTTGTCCTGCATCATGTACATAAAAAAAAGTAAAACATTTTTTTTTATAGAAAGTCAAAGTAATGTGGACATTTTAACAATGCATATCAACCAAAAAGTATCTCCACATCTCCTACATGAATGACCAACTTGTGTTTTCTCTGTTCACTGTTCCCTAAAGAGTTACTCGGCAACAGCATCTTAAATCATTAGAAATGAGTCAGAAAGTATTCAATTTCCTCATATCTCCGCCGCCCTCCCTCACTCATAGAAACAAGATAAAACACTGTCCACTAGGAATGAACTTGCAAAGTCCAGCCTGCCCTCACATTCACACACACACACACACACACACACACACACACACACACACACACACACACACACACACACACACACACACACACACACACACACACACACACACACACACACACTCACACACACACACACACCTTCAATTATACATAATTATATTTAATCCTAATTGCATCCACAGTCATGCAGGTGTTCCCGACTGAAAAAGCATCATACAGTATAGTTCAACACACCTATCTTTGATAATGCTATTCTCGCCAAACTATTAATCACAATTCGTCATTTCTGCTTTTTAAAACAAGAGGTGACTCCACTCATCTCAACAGGAGAAAGCCTTTCCATCAGCGTATCTGTCTGTTTTCAAAACACAGAAGGATAAACATGTGACATACTGTACCACGTTTAAAAAAACATTAATCCTGCTGCAATGTGTAGATGTCACTCATCACCACAACCAGAGAGAAAGAGGACGAGCTGGTTTGTTCTATTTGTCCGTATAGTTTGAGTTGGCTTATGTTATCTGCCGACGGAGCTCTTGTGGACGAGATCGATGCGATTGATTGTCATCTGCTGTATCCAAGTTCATATATGAAGGATGAAAGTTTATTTTTGTATAACCGTCAGTGCAAACTTGTCACACCTTGTTGTGGTTTAATTATAGCGATTACACGATAGGCACAATGTGGCAGGAGCATCAATAGATTTCGCTCTATGCATACAGAATTCCCCGGAGCAAACCTCAGTAATTAACTTTAAATTAATTGATCGGAACGTGTTTTTTGGTTCCGTGGTAGGTGTGGCTGCGTGGTATTCTGCTGTAGGCTTGTTCCCATAATGTTCACTTGCTGCAGGCAAAACTGACAAGTACAACACCCACTGCTGTCTCCATTAGAGCTATTACCGCCGAACAGTTTCACCCACAACCCAGACAATTATTAACGTGTTTGTGAGAGGTGTGTAAACCTTTTGTTATTCTGCTGTGAAGTAATAGAGTTTTTATGCTACAAAAGAACTTGTATTTAAACTGAGACGCCCTCCAGCAAAGGTCACACAGGTTAATGCACAGAGCACATTCGGCCTAACAAATTAAAGCCTATACTGTAGATACTAAACATATATACAAGCAATATGCACATTAGCGTAAAGAGAGTATTGTGATGTAGTAATAGTGTAGTGATGATGATTTTAGTAGCTGTGTATCTGTGTATCTGAATCTTATGGCAGTGGGGGCGGGACCCGATAAGCCTTTGGCTTCTCCTGCTTCCCTTCGGACGATAACACAAAGTAATATGTATGAATATGCAATGAGAAAATTATGTATTGTGTGTAATTGTCCGGAAGAATAATAATAAATAAATAAATAAATGTACGTAGTAACGTGCTTTTAGCTTGCAGACTGTTTCTTTTCCATGTGACAAACAACATTCAATGTGCAGAAACTGGTGTAAAACGTTCTCTATAGCCAGAAGTACAGTGTTGGATAACTCAGTAGGTAACACCACTGACTTCTCTTTTTTTAAGATTAGGTTTTTGGGCATTTTTATTAGACAGTTATGAGAGACAGAGGTGAAATCGGGCACAGAGGGGAATGACATACAGAGAACGACCATGAGTCGGATACAAACCTGTGGTCTGCTGTTTCTGTGGACTGAGCCTCTATCTGCTACACCACGAGCGCACACCAACACCACTTTCTTTAATAGGGGAAACTAGGATAGATTCCCGGTCAGGGCGGGGCAAGTACAGTGAGGGTCCTTAGGCAAGCCCCTTCATGCTTCCTGCATACCTCCAGTTGCCAGTGGCTTTGGACTAAATTGTCTGCTAAGTGACATGTAATGTAATGTAATGTAATGTAATACACTGTCATAAATAGTGGTGAATTAGTGGTTCATTTCTGTCCCCTAATCTAATGTCCTCAGAGGGTTAATGAATGAATGAATACTTTATTCCGGACTCAAAGTTCCATATTAAAGACAATACAAATACAAGTCAACACAGATTAAAATACATACAAGCAACGATTCCAATGTTTCCACAACCCAGAGGAGAACCTTGTATCACTCTGTTTAGTGTCAGTGAGTGCAGTTATTACTTTGTTTTCTGACTCTAGGAGTCGACACATAAATGTAATGTGTAATATGTACCTAAATGTTAAGTTACAATATGTGTAGAATCTAAGTATAAGTATCTATTTATCAACTTTAATATATGTTATTAGATTACTACATTAATTCATTTCATAATGCCAATTTTCATAAAAAAAAAACTGCGGCCAGTTGCATGTTAGACCCTTCTAAAATACCTGCAAAGTGGCTTCAACTCCACTATCTATCTTGTATTCATGTTAGTTATATCCACTAAACATTTAAGTGTTTTTTTAGACCTTTTTAATAAAACTTTGTAAAGAAAAACCATGTTAACGAAGAATAAATGGCGGATGACTCTTGCATGAAAGTGGTTTGGGAGGTGTAGTCATGAGTCGTGAGAGAGCCACACCTGCGTTCCTGCAGCAGCCCATCCCGCTCAGGTGACGGCTGTTGCGTAAAAGTCAGAATGCTGCGGGCTGACAGTTTAATGATAGGGAGGTGCACGCTCGAGCAGGTTGGGCCGGGCAGGTTATCCTCAGGCGAAGGCAGGAGGGCAATTAACCTGTGTGTGTGTGTGTGTGTGTGTGTGTGTGTGTGTGTGTGTGTGTGTGTGTGTGTGTGTGTGTGTGTGTGTGTGTGTGTGTGTGTGTGTGTGTGTGTGTGTGTGTGTGTGTGTGTGTGTGTGTGTGTGTGTGTGTGTGTGTGTGTGTGTGTGTGTGTGTGTGTGTGTGTGTGTGTGTGTGTTGGCAAACAGTGGCTGAACAGAACGGACGCCAACTTTATGTCACTGTATCGCGTTGTTCAAACAAACGGCTGATGATTATTTGCAGCTTTTAATATTTTATGTGAATCTTGATCTGACAGGAGGAGCAGTCGGTGTTATTTATAATGGAATATTCTGCACAAGGCCGGTTATTAGACCTAGTGAAACTATTTACTGGAAAAGCCCCTTGGTTGAGATGGAAAAGGCATCGTCACAAAGCTGAAAACAGGGCTGTTTTTCTAGACATTTTAGAGATACATGGTTGAGATAGATAGATAGATAGATAGATGGATAGATGGATTTAAGTACTTTGAGGATAATGTCCATGTTTCAGTAGTAATAATAATTCACATAAATGACAAAAACACATGATGAGTTATGTAAGAAAGTGTTGTATTTTGTACATTGCATTCACACGTAAAAAAAACAAAGTCACTAATCACTTGTAGAGTATTAACCCTTTGCATAAATTATTTATTTATAAACTTCTCAAATCTAAACATGCTCTACCTCTAGATGCAAAAGGTGGACAACAATCAACTTTTATATTATTCGCTAATGACAGGACAAAACTGAACTATTATCCAGATATTTTTTAAACCTTAACACTTAACAAGTTTCTCCTTGTGCAGAGAAGTTAAGGTATGAAGCCGAGAGTCTGGCTTTACCTGTGCAGTCGGGACCTTGTTGTTTTTGCTGCTTGTTTAAACAGAAAACAAAAGAGTCTGTTTAACATTTACTTTAACTTCAAACTGTAAACACAGACACTCTCGTCTGTCACTCACTAATGAAAGACCAACACACAACAGAACATTAGTGATTATTTATACCACACAGTGAAAGCATTCCAAGAATCAGTCCTCCAATGAAAACATTTGTACTTGCAGCTGCAGCTCAGTGCGTTAAGGATGGACACACAGCTGACATTTTTTTTGTATTACATTTGTTTCTGTAATGTTTAAATAAATGTGCAAATGTGGCTGTTTCTAGCTAATTGTGTCTATCTAGATGTTGGATAAAGCCATCAAATAAAAAAATACTTTGTACAGGTCTTAGAAACATGTCCTATTGTAATAACTTTAGTGACAAGAAAGATTATGGAAAGTATGTTGCATGTAACAAAGTAACACAACTAAGAAGGCATATAACAATTAGGAAGAAAATATAATAAAATAGTCTACTTTGCTGAAAAAAATTGAGAAAACCACATGTCTGTTTTCTTCATATCTGCGTTTCAATATAACTGATATTTTCTTTATTTGCTCCTGTGCACAAACAGAGCTGCAAACTTTCCACTGTTTTCACACTGAGCAGGGTGTGTCTCTGCATAGGGGAGAGTAAAAGCATGTCAGCATTATCTGCCAAATGTACTGCTAAGTATTAAAGTGTGGAGTGATTCTGTCAGTGTTGCTAACAGTCCCAGTTATGTTGGACTCCTATAGCAGCTCTCATGGAATGTCTCTTGTCCAATCAACTTACTCGGTCAGAACCAACGGCTGTATAATAAAAGTTGATATACTTATAGGGCAGCCAAAGAGCTCCAGTCAGTATTGGATGATTATTATGTACACAAAAATGTACCCAGCATGTTATGTTATGATGTTTGAACTACTTTGTGGGTAGTTTAATCTTAAATGCATCAAAAGGGTTAGAACAGAAGTAAAGGATAACATTTAGGTTACCAAAAATAGCCAAATAATGTAAATGTCTTTCGTTGTACAAAAGGCCTTTTTCAAGGAACAAAGAATGGGTTCATAACTTTGAGCTTTTCTGCAGCAATTAAAGCAAATGAAGCATTGAAAGTTGATGAATTGGTCCAGGTGTCCCAACTTTAGTTTATGACTTCCAAACCCTTTGTCTGTAAAAGCATAGAGTTTCAGTCCTCTGCACAGCAGACCCGGGTTTGAATCCAGCCCGGGTTGTTCTCTGCATGTCATTCCCCTCTCTGCCCCATTTCATCTCTGTCTCTCCAACCTGTCTAATAAATAAATAAATATATCTTTAAATTAATATAAATGTTGTGCATTGTGAAACGTTTGATGCAGTCCAAGACCAAATGAGCATTAAATGGAAAAATCCCCTGACTACATATAAAAGAATGAAATAAATCATATGACCCAGTTTAGCTTTTAGATAATAAGCGGCTCCTCCTGCCCTTCAGGTGTGTGACAACGCCCGGATTCTTTAGAGGATTCCTTCGAGCACCGCAGGGCTCTCTCTCCCTTTTCTCCACAGCCATCAATCATTCACTCATCTCTCAACATCATAAGTGTCTGCGTTTTGCACGTAACCCGAGCCGCAGACATTTCTTCTAGAACACGCTCAGTGACTTTTAAACTTTCTCTGTCAAGAGTGATGTGGCAGTGATTTTAATAAAACAAGGGAAACTGAAAAAAAGTCCTCTTTGAAAGTTTAATGTGGGTATAGCTTTTGTACAATAGGATCTATCAGTTAGAGACTGGAGGGGAATCGAACACCAGGGCTTTCCCCCCATAATCTTTAAACAGCAAGATTCAATCACAGTAGTCAGAACAGTCTGTTTAATACAAAGGAACCACTCAAAGCCTTTCTCAATTATTAGGCCTTCTGTTTGTTCTGCAGATAGTATCCGGTCACTCAGTAACCTAATGGTCTGTCGTACCTATCACTTGATCTCTTGGCCTTTTGGCACTTCTTTATTTATTATTTATTATTATATTATTTATTATTTACTCATTTTGCACTATTATGTTGGTTTGCACTGTCTTGTCCTGTCTGCACCTGTCTTGCTGTAAACTCCACTGCACCAAAACAAATTCCATACATGTTTACATGTCATGGCAAATAAAGACTTCTGAATCTGAATCTGAATCTCTGAATTTCACTGTTATTTCAAAGGTTGTTCATACAGTAGGTCACATGCTGACTTGACGACATGTATGGTGCAGTTGCAGTACTGCCAAGGAGTTCAGCAGGAAAGGCCTTGGTCAAAAATTATCTAAGGGACACTCAATACAAAAAAGCATAACCATATCAGTGTTATACAGAATAAATATTATTAAATATGTTTTCTACAGTTACATGCACAAGAACAATTCTACTTAATATATTTTTCTGCCACTTCAAAACACAGGACTGCACATCTGCACCTAAGGGGTAAAAACACACAAGAAACATGTTAGAAAAGGTTTAACAGTTTCTACAAGCTCCATAAAAACAGATTATAGATATGATAAAAGTCTTCTTCATGCAGCCCTGACTATCGACGTGCAGCAGACAGGAAGGGTTTTTGTTCCAACAAGTTTCAGACTTCCTACTGCACATTTCTACCATAAAAGTAAGACACTTCCAAAAGGTTATTCCCCCCGGCAGTCAATGCAGAATCATTTCAGGACAATTCAAAGAGCAAAAGCACTCAAATATTTGCTGGAACTTGTCTTTTGGAAAAATCTTGATTAGTTGCAAACACAGGAACCTTTTCTGTCTTATAGAAATCATATTTAAAGGTTAGACACTGCAGGCAAAACACTGTTTTTTCAAGCACTTCAAGTTTGAGTTTTTTGTAATTTTTGCTTCCATAATGTTGTTATACCGTATAACAGTATAAATCTAAAGTAGAAAATGTACAGTGTTCCTTTGACTAAACCTTTTTCTTTTGCATATGTATTTCTCTCCTATACAACCATCTTTAACAGACATTATCTAACCATTAGTTGTTTTCAATACTCTGAACCAAACATCTCAACTTCTAAAGTACTTCTTTCCACTAAACTTTCCATAGTAATTTTTATCACTATTCTGAAGGTTATTTCGAAAGGATTTGTTTAAAAAATAGATTTGTTTTTTATAATATTTTTTTTGATATGTAAAACGAAAAAAGGCTGTATACAAAACATGTTCTGTAAAAACTTTGGTCACTAATTTGTTGTACTCTGGCTGTATCCAACATCTATATTTTTAATAAAATATTTTTTAAAGAGATGTATTTCACACATTATTTGCTAGATTAAGCCACATATCATATGTATTCAAACATTTAAAAAAAATGTAAATTGTAATACAAAAGTTTTTTAATCTCAGTTATCAACTGGCAAAATTTCAGGATTATATCTATAGATTTAAAATGTTAACCTATTCAGTTGCACTGTATATAATTAAATGTCTATCTATCTATCTATCTCTATCTCTATCTCTATCTCTATCTCTATCTCTATCTCTATCTCTATCTATCTCTCTCTCTCTCTCTCTCTCTCTCTCTCTCTCTATCAGTTTATAGATTAAATCGCGCCATCTTTCAACACCTGTGTGATGTCATCAGGGAACCACTTCACGGATTATGAAAGAAAACATAGCCATGTATTTTTTTTAGTAAACTCCCCGCACCTCCTGCAATCCTCTCTCCGTCCACTAGATGTCCACAAACCTTCCTACTATGCACATACTAGGCCCTTTACACCATGCTCATTCACTATGTTTTGGTCAGCTCTTTCTCAGTCATATTTACCTGTCTAAAGGTGTCTCTACCTGTACCTGTCTGCCAATACACCTGTACCTGCATGTCTGTCTAATAGGACCTGCAAATAAGCAATATCTTTTCAATAAATCACTTAAAGTCGAAAACTAATTACCCTAATTCATGGGCGTAGGTTTTGTGTCAACAATGAGGACAAGGCCGTATTTATAATATAAGGTACATTTGGACGGACGGATCGCCCATCAAATTAATTGCAGAAACAATAGAGATATTTTCATAAGAACTCAATTACAAGATATGTCATATTGGGTTCAAATAGAGAAGGAATGGTCACATTGAAATCAAAAGGAATTACTTTAGTTTATGGCTAAACATTTTTTTATTAATAGTATTTGCTCACTTATTAACTACACGAAAAATTACAAAGAAAGGCATTTAACTTCTTGAATCACCATGTAAATATGAAACTAGTTAAAGGTGCAGTGTGTAATGTGACATCATCAAGAAAGTTCTACAAAGTTCTAGAATGCAACACTCCCTGGGTAACCCCAACCCTTTAGAATAATAACAGAAGCTACAGTGGCCTTCAAGGACAAGAACAATTCAAAATTTTAAACAATGCACCTGATGACATTCCAACTATGACACTTTCAAGATGGCGGCACTAGGCCTTGGTCCAAAATATGCAGAAATATGGACATATATGAGACCCTTTCTAAGGGAAAAAAAACAATTCAAAACATTTTTTTCAGCTATTATGCACTAAATTAAAAGTACTTATGGATATTATAATTACTTTATACAAAATCTGCTAGGAAATAAAACCCAAAATGCTACACACTGCAGGTTTAACGTTCATCCTTATACTATTACAAGGATTGCAATTTCTAAACAAACAAAGAAACAAATGACAAACAAACTACCTTAATTCCTTATTTGATTTATCCCAAAGGACAACATTTTTTTAAAAATATATCAAAGCTGCAGGCAGCTAAAATTACACGTTTTCTCACATCACGATCATCACATATACCTCAGTATTTAAATCTAATGCTTAATATCAGGTCACATGACCTCGGCAGTACAGAGAACACAGTATGTAGGTACATTGCATTCTCCCAAAAAGAAAACTTGAAATCTCCTGTTTTTAAGATGTTTTTTTTTTATTTAGTCCAAGTTTGTCCCTTAGTATTGAACCCTCACTTTGCCTAATGTGTATAATTGATGCATGTGAATATATTACATTTAATTTGAATTCACAATATCAGATGTACACATAAGCCAAAGACAGATACCTTCCCTCTTCATGCAATCGATGGACCATAAACTATTTAGAGACAAACTTAAAGGACATGTTTTTCCAGAGTAAGATGATTATCTGATGATATCTTAAAAGGCTTCAGGCTGCAGTGAGCAGTAATGGACCGATGCTGATAGATTCACTTTGTATGATGCTGATGCACTTTGTCACGTGAATTATAATGATTTCTTAAATTGTACACACCTGAGCGCTCTAACGACTGACAGTATGTTGTTCTATTCATCTCATGCCAAGTTTCTGCTCTTTTCATGCTTGTCGTGTTGTTTCACAAAGTGTTCGTGCCAACAAGGTCCAGTTCTTCCACTAAACGTGTCTCCAAGTGTTGTTAAGAAACGTGTGAACTCCAGAGACATCTATCTAGTTTGGCTTTGAATCGAATTGTATTTATATCTAATTCATAAGATTTTTACTTCATCCTATTATTGAATTTTATGAAAATTGAGGTGTAGTGGTTTGAGCATCCCCGCATTAGGCTCAGGCCTCGCAGTAGACCCGGGGTCAGTTCTCTGCATGTCATTCCCCTCTCTGGCCCATTTCATCTCTGTCTCTCTGCACTATGAATAAAAAGAAAACATTGAAATAAAAGAATGTGTGCTTGTGGCCAGAAGTATGATGGTCAACACTTTCTTCGAGCACCACCAAACCAAAAGCTGCACATTACTCCTAATAATTGTACTTTGTTAGTAGAATATGTGTATAAATCAAATAAAGCCTCATTTCCACTGAGTGGTTCAGTTAAGCACAGCACGGTTTGGCAAGGAACGGTAATGGCTTACGTTCCTATGCTGACAGTACCCCTTACTTGTTAGGCAGGGTAGCTGATTTATGGCTGCCTGCTATTGCCAGAATGATGTTGTCATCACTGTTTAAACATTATTTTGTGACAGAGGATTGATTGATTGATTGATTGATTGATTGATTGATTCATAGTGTATATTAATAGGCTACTTTAACTTTCTGTTGCATTGTTACTTTTACTTGTCAAAAGTATTTTCAGTGTCTGATGTTAGTAACTTCACTAGGAATATAGTATTTGCATTACCATTACATGCAACTTAACAGACGATTTAGTTCAAAGTGACTGACAACTGGAGTTAGGCAGTTAGGCATAAAGGGTCTTGCCTAAGGACCCTCACTATACTTGCCTCGCCCTGATCAGGAATCGAACCCTGGTTTTCAAAATCAGTGATGTAACCTAATAAGATACCCAGCTGCTATAATAGTACCTTTACTTCACTACAGGGTCGGAGTATTTCATATTCTAATGCAGATCAGCAGCATTGATGTATCAAAAAGTCTGTGATAGGTGTGTGTGTTTGTTGTTGATAGGTGTGTGTGTGTGTGTGTGTGTGTGTGTGTGTGCGCACGTTGTTTATAGGTGCGTAGGAGTGTGTGATGTTATGCAACCACATACTTGGTGGAGGTGTGTGTGTGTGTGTGTCTGTGTGTGTGTGTGTGTGTGTGTGTGTGTGCAGCGTGTTTGTTCATGTAGGTGGAGTGTGTTATTGCAGGTATTTTCCCCTCGGGCCGTCCTGATGGGAGGCACTGAGAAGAAAGAATCACCTCATTATGAAATAATATCCTTTTAATGACTGCTCTCTTCTCTTCGTTCCAGTCTCTGTTGTTTGCTTTTAGTTTTGATGGTTTTCTTCTCACAGGCAGTCAGCCAATCGACGACACACCTGTCACGTTTCGACTGACGCAGATACTTTACCTGGACCACGATCAAATACAACACAAACCATTCTATACCTTTGATGTTGACATTTACGATCTGTTCTGAGCTTTAAATGGTTTTCAGGATCAGTCAGATCAAGTTTAATCCAAAGGTTAAGCTTGTAAGCATGTAATTATTATTGTTATCCTTCAAAGAAAAGGGTTTTTTAGTGGAAGATCATGTCAGGTTAGTGAGGAAAATCGAGGCCTATTAGGGGCTCTATCCAGATACTTATTTACTCATTTGGTGGAAAGATGCGAAATTTTAATGATTTTTTAATTTCAAAATGTTATTTGAACATAAACCCCTTTTGAGATGCAACATCTGGTTTTTGAGGGGGTTGTCAGGGAAACAACAAAGTAAACAAAAACATTGAACAAGTAATGCATTAGTGATACAAATACAATGACACAAAACAATAACAAAGACAAGTAAATAGGGGAGAACGGGGTAATTTGTCACATGGGTTGGATGTCACATTCGTTATATCTCGCCACCAGAGCGCGCTAGCTCTGAAATGTTGATATAAAAAAGGTCCAGAATTGGGATCAGAGGTCACATACATAGACTTCCTTGGAGGAAGACAGCTGCATTTCAGGTGAGAGGATGTTTTGTGTTTTTCATGTCAAATTCAAAATATTTTGCTTCTCAGTATTTTTCTTCTAGGCTTTTACACAATGGGTTTATAACAAAACACTTGTTACCCTCAGAAAGTGTGAAGGGTAAACTATAGTTTAGATTGTGGTTAGCAAGCTAATTAGTTGTCAGATGGTTGTTGGCCTTGATGCTAGCAAGAAATTCAAGTTGGGGTTGGTCGTCAAATTTTTTGGGGGGTTGGTTGTCACATGTTATCTCAAGGCTGCAGCCAGAAAAGGAACCCAATAACGAAAGAAATTTTCAAGCTGTATCCTCACTGACACCCCAGAGAAGGAAAGAATAGAGCAGGAAAAGGCAGCTAGCAAGCAAAAGAAAAAAGGGCAACAAAATCAAAACAACCCAGTGCATCCCAAACTAGACCAGCTGCCAAGGCTACAGAACGTTATGTAGGCCTATTTGTCAACTTGACAATGCAATTAAACATTCAAATTTGGTTCTGCCTCCTTGCCTTCTTTTTAAGATTTTTCCCATTAAGATAACATTGTGACAAACAACCCCATAGTGTGTGACAACCGACCCCTTGATGGGGTTGGTTGTCACAATGTGTCAGAGTGTCTTTGATGGTAAATTACTTCTTCATTACAATAAGTTGGAAAAAAAGAGAGACACACATTTCTAGCCAACACCTTAAGCTTCAATTTAATGTAGGAATGGCTATTGACAGATGTTTTGGTGATGAGCAATTCTCACTAGAGTAAAAAGTGTGCCTACTTACCCCGTTCTCCCCTACACAAGAGCTCTCACATTATTCCCAAAACTACATCTGTTGCATTACACAAAATTTGTAAAAATTATCACAAATATCATATGTACATTCTTAAAGGTGAAGTAAGCGATTTATTTATGTTAATATAAGTGTTAAAGGTGCAGTGTGTAATATGACATCATCAAGAAAGTTCTACAAAGTTCTAGAATGCAACGCTCCCTGGGTAACCCCAACCCTTTCGAATAATAACAGAAGCTACAGTGGCCTTCAAGGACAAGAACAATTCTACATTTTAAACAATGCATCTGATGACATTCCAACCAACATGGATTCCTCCATAAGACCTGCCTGCTCAATGTACAAAATTTAATATTAATATTTGTAATTCTCTGCTCAGGAGGATAATTCAGATTATTGGCAGAGGTGATTTTACACCAATGAGGACATATTTATGAATGAGGATATTGATTTTAGCTAATAAATTACTTAAAATGTTACACAGTGTCCCTTTAAATCGCTCTTTACTCATACAGTGATCACTTACATAGTGTGCGCGTTTCATAAAGCCGATCTCTCAGTCACTTGCTCTGCATGTAATCTGCAAATAAACTTTTCGGGGATCCCGAAACTGATATCCAATCAGAAACCGGCATCCGTCTCACTGCCGGTGCACGCGCAGAGCGACAGATGGGTGAATGTTTATGTGCCTTCAATGGCGGAGCAGGTAAAAATCCTTCCCAATGTCTGTTTTGATGGTTTTTATCATGTTTTATCACACTTATGGATCTGAGATGATGCTAGATAACTCGCTGCTTGAAGACCGCAGTGCATTAATGTGGTGACGAGGGAGAGGACTGCTAACTGCAGGAAGTTAGCTAAACTGACCATTCCGCTTTCTGAACCTTTAAGAAAGTAGATCAACAAATCAAATTCACAAGGTATGAGTACATTAGGGGCTAGTCCATAACCCCCACCCCTTTATATCTTTCTATATATGTATACCATGTAACACTGAAAATACTATTTAACAAGTACAACTAAAACAAGTAAAGTTCAAATACCACACAGTAATTCTTTTGCATATGAAAAAATAAAGCTTGAATCTTTATATACATGAATAAATGTGAATAATCCAGTAAAAGTTTCATGATTTATGTGGGATTCCCTGATCACAGTCTGAGCATTTGTTCCCATCACAGGGA
Organism: Ammodytes marinus; assembly: GCF_949987685.1. Classification (NCBI taxonomy): domain Eukaryota; kingdom Metazoa; phylum Chordata; class Actinopteri; order Uranoscopiformes; family Ammodytidae; genus Ammodytes; species Ammodytes marinus. The sequence goes on from NC_137220.1 coordinate 1,212,871, forward strand.
GCGTTAACTTATAAAACAATTAACTTGTTCAAAGCTTTCAGTGATGTGGACGGACCAGTTTTAAGGTCCACACCCTCACTTCAATGACAAGAGGCCGCAGGGAAATATCTGTGTGTTATGAGCTCACAACAAACAAACCCACAACTACACAAAACATAAAAGTATTTAGTTTATCAGCCAAAACGTGCACAAGTTAAGTATATATTTAAAGCACTTATTGTGTTTGTAAACAAATACAGTGCCAGATTCAAGATTCAAGAAGTTTATTTGTCATATGCATAACAGTTACAGAAGCAGTCATTGGCAATGACATTCTTAGGCCTCAGACATATTACAGTCCAAACAACTTCACAATAACTCACACATACGCACACAATCATGTGAAGGCAAATCATATCAACCATTTTTTGCATTACACAGCTTAGCATAAATGTGTAATACACAAAGTACACAAAGCGAAAGACAACTTAAGTATTTTTCTTACTAGTTTTTATGTAAAAAGTGGATGATAAGTGCAGATGAGTGAGAAATGTGCACTTTAGTATATAAATGCAGAATAATAACTTAAAAACATCCACACTGTGACTTTATGATTTAAATGTGTTCACAAGCTAACGAAAACAAATCAGAAATAGTAGTTTCAGCATTACTCTTAAATAATAATATAAATCATAATGACTATTACTATTAATACAATTATACTAATAATCTTAAAGATAAAGTCAATAACTCTCAGTAATGACACTATAAATAAACAAAATGTTTTAATCAGCTCAGTGATTTAAAGTGAATTGTATTCCCATTAATTTTACTAAAACTATGTGAAATGATCTGCTTAAAAGATTCACATTTTTAACATGTGGCTCATAGAGTTCTCTAATACTTTATAGAGAAAATTTGTTATGAGATCTCAGGGAAAGCTGAAAAATGTAAACAGACATGGCAGCCTTTCCTTGACTCTATAACAGTACTGAAGGGACCTACATAACACCTCATTGACTTTTTATTTTCTGCTTAACATTTACCTAATTGGTAGTCCTTAGAAAACTGTAAAGTAGAGTACGCCATGTTAGTTTTTTATTTAATTGTATCTTGTTTTTGTGTTCATTTTTTCAGTTGTGTGTTTAAAAAAAAGTATTTAAAAAAAAGGCATTCCCAGAAAAATACTGACATATTAATTCTACGAAACCTTCAGACTTCAGATCATTTCCGCCTGACAAAAAAGATTAAATCGTTTTTAAAAATCATTAAAGTGTCAGGTGGTTCGACTCTAGCTGAGAGGCAGAGGTGTGCAGAGCAGGATTCCCTGAGGCATCGACAGTTAATCATTATTCTGTCAGACTCCCAATGAAAAGAGATCAAAGTTGATGTAGAAGAACCAGTCACGTCAACACAGATCAATCCAGGACATTTAGTTCACACGCTTAACTATTTTCAACTGCACACTTTAACTCTATGGTACAGAAAGAACATTTATATAAATATAAATTATAAAGTTTATGTTCACATATATATTTTAATAACACATTTATCTATATATAACGATGAAACATTTTTATTGATATTATTTATTCTTATGTTTATTTTTTACATTTGTATATTATATTTTATATTAATGTATTTTATTCATATAAGTATTTTTTATTTATCAGTATCATACTTATCAATATATTTTATTAAAAATAAAATTTATTTTATTTATAATATATTTTATTTCGATTTGTTTTAAATTATATTAATCTTAAAATCTAGGTATATATGTTTTTATATATATAATTATTTTGATATAATATATTTTATTTGATATATTTATATTTCATCATCATCTTTATCTCTAAATCTCCTTAGAAGTTTGTCTCTGCAGATCTTATGTTAATTTTGGCTTATGTCTATCACCCCCAAGCTCATTTGTGGGAGACAGACGATGTTGCTCCTTTTCCCGTTTCCTGTCGGTGGTTTTCACAGACAGGATATCCAGGTGCAGCTGAGGTCTGGAGATGATCCAGTGTGGTGGCATAAAAGTGATTCGTTCCTAATTGCCAACATTTTGTCGTGGTTTGTTGATCACACTGTTTTCCCCGGGGTGCACTTTTTGCAGCTGAGTATGAATAGGCCGAGATGAGGATCAGCACCTCCAAATCTCAGGCCCTGGTGCTCTCACTGAAAAAGATGGCTTGCCCTCTATAAGATAAAGGGGTGGGGGGGGTGAAGCAACTATGGCTGACCCTGTGCTCTGACCCACTCCGAAGTGTGGTAACTTGAGAGGGGATATGCGAAAAAGACAAATTTCAATATGCCTTGTGTAAATTGACAAATAAAGATAACTTCAGTTAAATGAGGGTAAACGGTATCAGGTGATTGATCGCTGGTTGGCTGAAATAATGCGTGAACTGTCTATGGCTCGTTGGTGGTCTAGTGGCTAGGTTTCAGAACCCTCCCCGCAGCTGCCCGGGCCTGATTCCCTGTCAGGGAAGAAGTTATTTTTAACGCTGTTTGAAAGCTAAACAGTAGCAAACACCACTGACTTTTGGTATGGGGAAAACCAGGGTCCGATCCCTGGTCTTGGGGGGGCAAGTCCAGTGACGGTCCTTAGGCAAGACCCTTAATGCTAACTGCCAACCTCCAGTTGTAGGTCGCTGTGGATTCTGCTAAATGGCTTGTTATGTAATGTAAAGCTGTACTGGACCTTGGTGGGCAAGAGGGAGCAAGGCAAAGCTCTTGATTTACCAGTCGGTCTTCGTTCCAACATTCATCTTTGGTCACAAGCTTTGTGTAGTGACCAAAAGAATGATTTCGCGAATACAAGTGGCTGAGATGTGGCTTCTCCGTTGGGTGTGGGGGCTAATGCAATATATCGGTCAGATAGCCAACTAAACAAGCTGGCTGGAGGACGGTGTCTGGGTACCATGGAGACGATTGAAACCTTTCGCTGAAGCATAAATGAAAACTTTGCAATTGATCAGATAGATTGTCATGGGGATAACTTCAGAATGAGAAATATAAAAGGATGGTTGGTTAAGGGAAAAAATAAAGCTAGGGAAAATAAAGCTAGATGAAAATTGAGTTTGAACATGGAGAATGAAAAAAACAATGTCATCTTGTCAAGGAATCCTCCACTTCATCTGTCCGAACATGAATACTCAGTAAGTTTATGCTACGACTGCTGATTCTGCAGAATAGTGAGAGCAGTAGGTCATGAGAAAAATCACAAAATTCTGTTCATGGCCACGGAACATAGCAACTATATCTATTTGGGGGGATTCAAGGCCAACTCTAGAATGCTGGGTGCCGTAAGCAGGTTTGGTTTGAAAATTCACATCAAATGGAGCATGTGCAGACTTGTAAATCCACTAGTGCTATATTCCCTGTGATTTATTGTGAGGAACTTGTAGATCTATAATCATTTATAGTGACACGGTAAATTCCAAACTGGGGTTAACATCCACCATGCGGCATGTAAGGACAAAACATATGGCTACTGCAATATGAAAACAGTAACAGCATGTGAATGTCAATTTATGTGATTGATTTCACTGTCAGGGCTGCAAACTGTCCAAGAATAGCTTGTGAAGAAACTTATCCCAGTTCAAATTGACTTTCCATCTTGTCCTGTTACTTCATCTAGTTCGACTTCCCTGGGAGTTGTCGTTCGGTCCAGCTAAACTGTCCATTTTTCCGTCTCAGTTAATTGTTTTTTCACAACTTGTTGGGGAAAATGGCTCCAAAAGTTTGGGACTAACTCCTTGAGATGAACCCATCTCGTTTTCCAGAGGGTCTTCAACAGCATTAAGATAACATTTAGAACATATTTCTTATCACACAAAGGGAATAAAACAAGCACAGATAGATGGATGGATGGATAGATAGATGAATAGATTAGTGTTCTCAGTAAAATCAGAATGTGTCAAAGCCTGAATGGCAGAGGGAACAAAAAACTTATTTAAGATGTTGCGGCTGGCTGTAGGGACCCTGAATCCAAGTCCAGTCTGGACAGCCCAAATGCTGAATGTATTGGATGTTAAAAGATAACGTACTTTCTACTTCTGAATGACATATTAAGCATGTGATTAAGTACAATAACAAGTGTTCCTATAGTAAGAAGAAACAGTAAGAGATGAAACAAATTATTGTGTCATTTTCATTGTAGCTGATTATATCTCTTAATGGGTGGCTGAGATGGGGTAGGGGTTTTTCTTGAGGTGGGGGGGACTGATTGTGACTCGTTCTTTCCTGCAAGGCCCATATCTGTTTTAATGACAGCACATCTGATTCATAAGAATCCGTTAATGATTATATCAGATATCAAACGGCCAGGGAGAGGAAAGTTTTCTGCAGAGGGATGGTTCAACTTTATGTGTTGAGATGCAGCTCCAGGTAATTAAGTGTTTGTGAGGGCACATTTCTCAGACACACCCACAGACCACTTACTAACCTTGGAGCCAAGTTAAACAAGGACAGCTGTCTCCTCCCAAGCTTGGCACCAGGTCATCATCCCCCCGCACCCCCCTCCTCACAAAGCCACCAAACAGTATAAAACATCTGCTGCTCTCTGGGCTCTTCACTTTCTCCTCTCCTGCTGAAGAAGAAAGACAGTCCCTCTCTGGCCCTCGGCACCACTTGCAATCATGAGTTTTTACGGCAGCAGCATGTCAATGGGAGGTGGTGGCAAAAGTAGTAGTAGTAGATCGATGTACGGTGGAGCCGGTAATGTCAAAGTGTCCGTAGGCGGTGGAGCAGGTGGCCGAGTCATCGACTGGTCACAATACGCTGCCTCCAGCGGCGGCGGTGGAGGTGGTGGTGGTGGTGGTGGTGGTGGCAGCGAAAGCATGGACATCTCTGCCAACGAGAAAGGCACCATGCAGAACCTGAACGACCGTCTGGCCGCCTACCTGGAGAAAGTCCGCAAGCTGGAGGAGGCCAACGCCGAGCTGGAGAGGAGGATCAAGGAGTTTGTGCTTCTGAAGGCCGGTGGAGGCGCCGGAGGGGCTGGAGGCAAGGACTACAGCAGCTACTACTCCGCCTACGCAGAGCTGCAGGAGCAGGTAAACTCACCTCAGGCTCACGTGACACCACGGAGAAAAAGATGAATGCACCTGCTCTACGTGTCTGCATCACTGCCACCTGTCACTTGTCATCATCCAATGAACAGTGTTGGGGATTAGTGATCTCTATGTAATTAAACTAATAGTTTAATTACATTTTACAGCAGCTTGATGGTAGTTCAAGCAGGCAACTGTATTTATACAGCACCTTTTGTACACTAAGGCAATGCAAAGTGCTTTGCATAGAAAACATATAAAAAAACAAAATATAGAAAGCAGATTAGCATTAAAATGCATGAATCCAAAAAAACTACAAACATATTTGGTCCATAAAAGGAAAGACATTTTATTTTAATGTGACCATTGCTCCTCCATTGACGAGCCCCAGATAATACGAAACCCAGATTTTTTTTTTCTACAAAAATGTGATATTGCTTGTAATTGAGTCCTTGAGAAATGTCCAGATAGGACTGTTTTATAACAGACAGGTTCAGATCTCAGGGCTGTTCACCTTCCAGGAAGCTGGATTGTCAGCTCACCTGGGAAAATACTTGCTTTTTTTTGTTGATTTATTTATGACCTGTGAAATAAATTGGCACTTTGTGGCATTTTGTCTGACATGTGACTTTTTATTATATTTTTCATAATTTCATATCATAAAGTGAAGTAGTTTGAAGTCCTTCTAAGTAGCTGTAGTTAACAAAACTAGATTTCTCCCGTGGGAAGATTTGCTGTAGTGCCTATGACAATTGCATTATGTAATCTTTCATCTCAGCTGTAGTTTATATTAATACTCTTGTATAAGTCTCAGCAGACTGTATGTATCTAGACTGAGCATTATTTTACTGTTTTAATATATATACATATGCTTTAGATGAGCAAACATTTTTATTTCATCTCACCTCGTATTACACCTTTTTTCAATTATTACAACAATTAAACTTTAACAGAATTAAAGTAAGTAAGCACCTTTATGAGTGTATTTTAATGCAGTAGGCTCAGGGATCTGAATGTTATAGTGCAAGAAAAGGATAAGTTGAAAATATTTGGTAAAATTGATTGAAAAATGTAATTTCTTTCCCTTTTTTGTCTCACAGATCCAGGAAGCTGTCAAAATCAACGGTGCCATCTACCTCTCCATAGACAACGCCAAGCTCGCTGCCGAAGACTTCAGAGTCAAGTCAGTGAATTATTTTATTGATTTATAGTTACAAGCAGCAGAGTTGTAGTGGTCTTGAGTCTTGGTCCCAGAAAACTTGGATTTTATTTATAGACCAGTCAAGACGACAACTACTGGTGATATCACTACATTGCCCTTTCTATTGTCTGATCAAATAGATAACATCATTGTTCAAATGCAACAAATACCTTCATCATCTCTGTTCTCTTTGTGTCCCTTGCCTGTTTAAGTTGGTTCTGATTTGGAAAAACAGATTTGTAAATTTATGCTTTCTCCTCCTGTGCAGGTGGGAAAACGAGATGGCTATGCGTATGTCAGTGGAGGCCGACATCGCCGGGCTGAGGAAGGTCCTGGACGAACTCACAATGGGCAGAAGCGACCTGGAGATGACCATCGAGGGCCTGAGGGAGGAGCTAGTATTCCTCAAGAAGGACCAAGAAGAGGTGAGTGAGGCCGGTTGATATTAAGCAGGTCAGGTATAGGGGTACATTTTAATTGAACTAAATAGGTATATGAATCCAAGTCTTCACAAACCTTTTTAAATACCTCAGTGGAACTTTTCTGGTTGGGTTAATCCTGACTCCTCAGCCTCAATGTGTCTCCTGGTTGTCGTCTGCAGCAAATGGCGGCAATGACAGCTGACTTAGGCGATTCGCTGGATGTGCAGTTGGACGCAGCTCAAGGACCGGACCTCGCTTCACTCCTTAATGCGGTCAGGGAGCAATGTGAAGCTGACGCTGAGAGGGATCGCAAAAAGATGGAGGCCTGGTTCGAAGCAAAGGTAAGGACACTGTCTCAAGCCTGTGAAAGGGTATGTTAATAATGATTTACTGTATAAGAGGACTCAGAGTATATATAGTGAGTACCTTCACACCCCTGTTCACTAAATAAATATTCTGTGTTAACTTGTTCTGACCATGCCACTGTGTTATGACTCTGTACAGACAGCAGGTTTGGCTGAAACAGTGGCTGAGGCCACAATGGAAACAAGCTCAACAAAATCAGAGATCACAGACCTAAAACGGATGCTGCAGGCCTTGGAGATCGAGCTACAGTCACAGCTTAGCATGGTAAGGATGGTTGTCTCTCTTTTCCGTCCTCTGTCTTTGTTTCTGAGGTTAAACTAAGCTAAACCTGGCTCCTCTCTCTTGCAGAAAGGGTCGCTGGAGAACACACTTGCAGAGACACAGGGCCGCTACTCCATGCAGCTCAACGGTTACCAGAACCAAGTCATGTCTATGGAGGATCAGCTCATGCAGATGGGGGCCAGCATCGAGCAACAGGGACAGGAGTACATGATCCTTCTAGACATCAAGACCAGGCTGGAGATGGAGATCGCAGAGTACAGGAGGCTGCTGGACGGAGAGGGTGGCGGCAGCGGCGGCGGGTAAGAATACTTAAGGGTTGTTGCCAGGATGGATACTTCTCTCTGAATGGAGAAATTGTGACATAAAGACAAGGCTGTGGTATAAATAAATATTTAATCAGTGTATTCATTGTGTTACTGTATACTGTCTACTAATAATCAGAACTGACATTTTGTAGAAAGTTATTTTTAGTCCAGAAAAGTCCTGTTTTTTTGGGGTGTTGGGGTAACCTGTTAAAAGTTATACTTTTGGAATTAAACTACATTTTAAAGACCAGTGCATATAAATTGTGCTCAGTTTCAATGGTAAATGAATATGAGATAAGATAAGGGTCAAAAACAGTTTTAGTTTATGAAACATGGAATTCCTGCAAATTTAGCAACTTCAACTTCCGCGGATGCATATTTCTGAATCTGACTTGTGCTGTTTGTCTCCTGCAGTGGTGGAAGAGGTGGAGGCAGAGGTGGTGGTGGCGGTTTCGACGCCGGAGCCGCTGCAGCAGCCGCAGCAGCCGCAGCAGCAGCTGCAGCAGCAGCCGCAGCAGCCGCCAGATCAGCAGCAAAGTCAGAGAAGAGAGTGAAGACCATCACCATCATAGAGGACATTGTCGATGGGCAGGTGGTGAACTCAACCTCGTCAGAGGTCATCAATGGATAAGATAAAGATTCAGAAAGCCATCAACCAGCAGGGGGCACAATCACAGCTTTCACAGAAAAAAACATGCAAATAAAAGTCTGCTGAGTTGCTTCAAAATTAAGTCAGTGTTTCTTGTGTCTTCTTTCTCCCCAATAAGCCACCAGAACAACATTATAGTTCTTGTATGCCTTGTATGGCCCCATGGTAGACAGAAAAGTAGAATGGCCGTTCTTCTAATGATACTTTTTTTTACGATTATTTTTGGGGCATTTTTGCTTTATTAGGTTTTTGGAAAGACAGAGTTGAAATGGGACAAAGAAGGGAATACATGCAGAGAACCGACCCGGCCGGGATTCGAACCCAGGTCTGCTGCGAGGCCTTGGGGGGTACGCTCTACCCACTTCGCCATGAGCGCCCCTAATGATACTTTTACTTCTGATTAAGTTAGCTGTTATATTAAATTATGAATTATTTGAATTCTTCACCAATGGTTTTATCAGATAAAAGTACATGTTCATTTTTTCAAAGTGAATTAGTGATGAATCAACCTGCATGGGATCATACATCAGTAATAGCCTAATGTATCGCATGATCCATGATGATGAAGATAATAATGATAAAATAGCAAATAGAAGGACAAAAATATCATATCCTGGATATTTTAAACACCCCTCAAAACTTCACAAATCAGCTTTTCAGGGGAGCTCATATCTCATTAAGAGGAGCCAAATATAAAGCAGTTGTTAACTGATTGCAGGGTTGGATTTTCGATTCCCCGCCTCCCACCACATGTCCAAGTGTCCCTGGGCAAAGACAATTTACCTGCTGCCAATGGTTTGCTTGCACCCTGTGTGGTAGCTGCTGCTATCAGTGTGTGTGTATGTGTATGTGTTAGGGTCCGATTAACCGTGTACCTGCAGGATTATTTTGACTCGCAATTGCATAATAATCTAGTTTTGGACAAACTTTTACTTATTTGTTTCATCATAACATTGTGCCTTGATCTTGCCTCTTGCTTATATATCCATCGGTTCCGGTGTGCACTGGATTGTGGGTCAATCGGTCAATTGCCAAAAAAGCATGAAGCAAAAACCCAGATGAGATGTGTCCTGCGTTCCAAATCACAAACTCTTTCTTTTTAACGCACAACATACTAAAGCATACTAGTTTCCATACTGCAAAATGCAATTGAATGTGTAGGGTATCTTGGTATTTTTAGCACACTGCTGTTGGTATGCATGTCTTGGGACCTCCTAAATCTTTTTCTGGCATACTAAATAGTATGGAAGTATGGGTATTGGAACGCAGGGATAGTGTGCATCCAGGTCTTTTCAAGCAGTGTTGTCATCACTGTTTAAACATTATTTTGTGACAGAGTATTGATTGATTGATTGATTGATTGATTGATTGATTGATTGATTCAAAGTGCATATTAGTAGGCTACTTTAACTTTGTGTTGCATTGGTCCTTTTACTTGTCAAAAGTATTTTCACTGTCTGATGTTAGTAATTCCACTAGGAATATAGTATTTGTATTACCATTACATGCAACTTAGCCAACGATTTAGTCCAAAGCAACTGACAACTGGAGGTAGGCAGTTAGGCATAAAGGGTCTTGCCTAAGGACCCTCACTATACTTGCCTTGCCCTGATCATCACATGGACGAGTATTTTCAAAGTGTGGTATCAGTACTTTTAATTTTGTCTTGCATCGGTTCTTTTACTTGTTAGAGTACTTTTTCTGTGTGATTTAAGTACTTTTACTAAGAACATAGTATTTGCATTACCATTACATGCAACTTAGCAGACAATTTAGTCCAAAGTGACTGACAACTGGAGGTAGGCAGTTAGCATTAAGGGTCTTGCCTAAGGACCCTCACTATACTCGCCCTGATCATGAATCGAACCCTGGTTTTCGGAATCAGTGATGTTTATAGGTGTGTGTAGGAGTGTGTGATGTTATGCAACCACATACTTGGTGGAGGTGTGTGTGTTTGTGTGTGTGTGTGTGTGTGTGTGTGTGTGTGTGTGTGTGTGTGTGTGTGTGTGTGTGTGTGTGTGTGTGTGTGTGTGTGTGTGTGTGTGTGTGTGTGTTTGTGTGTGTGCACACCGTGTGTTCATGTAGGTGGAGTGTGTTATTGCAGGTTTTAGCCTCGGGCCGTCCTGATGGGAGGCACTGAGAAGAAAGAATCACCTCATTATGAAATAATATCCTTTTTAATGACTGCTCTCTTCTCTTCGTTCCAGTCTCTGTTGTTAGCTTTTAGTTTTGATGGTTTTCTTCTCACAGGCAGTCAGCCAATCGACGACACACCTGTCACGTTTCGACTGACGCAGATACTTTACCCGGACCGCGATCAAATACAACACAAACCATTCTATACCTTTGATGTTGACCTTTACGATCTGTTCTGAGCTTTAAATGGTTTTCAGGATCAGTCAGATCAAGTTTAATCCAAAGGTTAAGCTTGTAAGCATGTAATTATTATTTTTATCCTTCAAAGAAAAGGGTTTTTTAGTGGAAGATCATGTGAGGTTAGTGAGGAAAATCGAGGCCTATTAGGGGCTTTATCCAGTTACTTATTTACTCATTTGGTAAAGATGCGAATTTCGAAAGTTTTTTTAATTTCAAAATGTTATATGAGGATAAACCCCTTTGAGATGCAACATCTGGTTTTCGAGGGGGTTGTCAGGGAAACAACAAACTAAACAAAAACATTGAACAAGTAATACATTAGTGATACAAATACAAAGACACAAAACAATAACAAAGACAAGTAAATAGTATTTACTTGTCTTTGTTATTGTTTTGTGTCATTGAATACACATGAGAGTCTCACATTATTCCCAAAACTACATATGTTGCATTACACAAAATTAGTCAAACTTATTACAAATATCATATGTACATTATTAAGAAAGTAGATAAACAAATCCAATTCACATGGGATGAGTACATTGGGAATAGTCCATACCCCCACCCCTTTATATCTTTCTCATATATGTATGTTGGAACAATAGGATTAAGAAAATATCGCAGACTTAAATCATAAATTACATATTTCCTATAACGAACAAAGGACTGAACTCTGTTTTAACTTCAGTAAAATTGGGCAAAACTTGGAATGGAGTTTGGTGGAAAAATGCCCATGTCTAAAAACAGGGCCTTCTAATATTTTTCCTATGAATATCAGCTCTTATATCTACGGAAGAAGATTAGGGCCACACATGAAAAAAAAAAAAATAGTTCTGACTTTTTTCTCAGAATTCTGACTTTTTTTTTTACTTTTTTTATACACATGAAAAAAAAAAGTCAGAATTCTGAGAATAAAGTCAGAACTTTTTTTTTTTTTCATGTGTGGCCCTAATCCTCTTCCGTATATATCACTGTATGCTGGACAAAAAAAAGTCTGAATATATTAATAATCAAACCGTGGAATACAGTTTGGTGGACACATACTTCTGGCAATATCTGACGTAAATCACATGAAATCATTTATTATAGAAGACAAAATTACAATCATTTTCATATTTCATCAAATGTGACAAACATTGAATGACATTTGGTGTAAAAATGCCAATTTCTACAGATATTTAGCTATATGGACTTTCAAAGCAAAAGGACTGAATTATGATTGTATTTCACGAAAATACATAAAAAATGTAATGGACTTGGAATGGACTGGTAGAAAGGTGCAAATTACTGATATATGTATGATGGAGCAGTAAGGTTCAGAAAAACCAAAATACAACACTGAAAATACTAACTAAAAATAAAAAAATAACTAAAACAATTGAAGGTCAAATACCACACAGAAATTATTTTGCACATGTAAAAATAAAACTTGAATCTTTAAACACATTACTGCAATAAAAACATGAATAAATGTGAATAATCCAGTAACAGTTTCATGATTTATGTGGGATTCCCTCGTCACAGTCTGAGCAAAATACAATGACACAAAACAATGAGTCACAGGGAGTCATCATGTCCCATCACAGAGAGCGTTAACTTATAAAACAATTAATTTGTTCAAAGCTTTCAGTGATGTGGACGGACCAGTTTTAAGGTCCACACCCTCACTTCAATGACAAGAGGCCGCAGGGAAATATCTGTGTGTTATGAGCTCACAACAAACAAACCCACAAAATGGTAAATGGTCTTGACTTATATAGCGCTTTCTAGCCGATTTTCTCAGCCCCAAAGCGCTTTACATATCTTACCACATTCACCCATTCATACACACACTCACGCGCCCCACACACATCCTACCTCTACTGCGCGTCTACCTCGCGTCTGCGTCTGACTTTTGGTCACAGACTGTGAAATCAACGTAGAGCGAGCACACATCCAACCTCAGACGCACTGCTGAGGCGCGTCGGAGGCACGTCTGCAGCGCCGCTCCCCTTCACCTCAGGAGGCTCGCCTATTTTTTTCTGAGAGCAGCGCGTCTCTCTCGCGTCTCTGTGCTTTAACTGATAGAGAAATACTCTGCTGACAGTCATACCAGCAGCATTCACTCTAGTTACACGTTTACCCGGTGTGTTTATTTCAAAATAAAACATCCCTCAGTCGTATACGCAAATAATCCCTTTATTTCACGATGTAATTGTGCAATCAAAATCCGAGGGATTCAAAACCTAATTTTCAATTAGTTCTGGCATTTCATTTTTGGATAAATGACACATATAGAGATCCAATATAGTGAAGAAATAAAAAAGATCATGATGAGCGCAACAGTTTTCCGTTGCTCTATCTGTGTCTACGGCCTTCTTCTTCCCCGACCACACCCCCCTTTCTCTCTCCCGTATAAATCAGTAAAGTGATTTTTGAAATACTCTGCTGAGAGTCATATTGACTTCATACTGGCAGCTTTCGCTGTAGTTTCACCATTTCCTGGTGTGTCCCCTTCAAAATAAAACTTCCAACAAGCAGCAGCAGCTGCTGAGACGTTGCATGTGTGTCCGAGAAAAGTCCGAGAAAGGCAGCAGTAAGGTAAGGCGACGCGCTCCAGAGGTAGACGCAGGATGTGTGTGGGGCGCGTCATACACCGATGGTAGAAGCTGCCATGCAAGCCGCTCTCTGAACCATCGGGAGCAATTTGGGGTTCAGTGTCTTGCTCAGGGACACTTCGACATGTGGCGGGGAGACGGGGGATCGAACCTCCGACCCTGCACTCCAGAGGCGATCTCTCTACCCACTTCACCACTGCCGCCCACAACTACACAAAACATAAAAGTATTTAGTTTATCAGCCAAAACGTGCACAAGTTAAGTATATATTTAAAACACTTATTGTGTTTGTAAACAAATACAGTGGCATATTCAAGGTTCAAGAAGTTTATTTGTCATATGCATAACAGTTACAGAAGCAGTCATTGGCAATGAAATTCTTAGGCCTCAGACATATTACAGTCCAAACAACTTCACAATAACTCACACATACGCACACAATCATGTGAAGGCAAATCATCTCTACCCTTTTTTGCATTACACAGCAGAGCATAAATGTGTAATACACAAAGTATACAATGCTAGTGAAAGACAACTTAAGTATTTTTTTACTAGTTTTTATGTAAAAGGTGGATTCACATGTGCAGATGAGTGAGAAATGCTGCACCTTAGTATATAAATGCAGAATAATAACTTAAAAACATCCACACTGTGACGTTATGATTTAAATGAAGCTAAACATAACGAATCAGAAATAGTAGTTTCAGCATTACTCTTAAATAATATTATTAATAATATGACTATTAACTATACTAATTATATATAATTATACTAATAATCTCAACAGTAAAGCTTTCAGTCAATAACTCTCAGTAATGACACTATAAATAAACAAAATGTTTTAATCAGGTCAGTGATTTAAAGTGAATTGTATTCCCATTCATTTTACTAAAATGATGTGAGATTATCTGCTTAAAAACCCATTCACATTTTTGACATCTGACCCATAAAGTTCTCTAATATTTTATATATATAGAGAAAATGTGTTAGGAGATTTCAGGGAAAGCAGAAAAATGGCAGCCTTTCCTTGACAATATAACAGTACTGAAGGGACCTACATGACACCTCGTTGACTTTTTATTTTCTGCTTAACATTTACCTTTAGTTTAAACAACGTAATTGGAAGTCCTTAGAAAACTTTAAAGTAGAGTACGCCATGTTAGTTTTTCTCAATGTAGAAGAACCAGTCAACAGAGATCAATCGAGGACATTTAGTTCATACGCTTAACTATTTTCAACTGCACACTTTACGTTACAGAAAAAACTATATTTATATATAAATTATAAAAAAAATTATGATCACATATATATTTTAATATATATATACCATCACATATATATTTTAATAACACATTTATTATTTATTGTGAAGTTGTTTGGACATTTATTTATATATAACAGTAATTGTATTATTTTTCATTAGATTTATTAATATTCTTTATTCTTATGTTTATTTTTTACATTTATATAATATTTTATATTAATGTAATTTATTTATATATTTTTTATTTATTTATCAGTATCATACTTGTATCAAAATATTTATTAAAACCTTTTCTTTTACAATATATTTTATTTCGATTTTTTTTTACTTATATTAATCTTAAAATCTATGTATATATGTTTTTTATATATACTTTTTTTTATATAATTTATTTTATTTTGTATATTTATATTTCATCATCATCTTTATCTCTAAACCTCCTTTGAAGTTTGTCTGCAGATCTTATGTTAATTTTGGCTTATGTCTATCACCCCGAGCTCATTTGTGGGAGACGAGATTGCTCCTCTTCCTGTCGGTGGTTTTCACAGACAGGATATCCAGGTGCAGCTGAGGTCTGGAGATGATCCAGTGTGGTGGCATAAAAGGGATTAGCTCCTAATTGCCAAAATGTTGTTTTGGTTTGTCGATCACACTGTGTTCCTTCGGGTGCACTTTTTGCAGCTGAGTATGAATAGGCCGAGATGAGGATCAGCACCTCCAAATCTGAGGCCATGGTGCTCTCACTGAAAAAGACGGCTTGCCCTCTACAAGATAGGGGTGGGGGGAGCAACTATGGCTGACCCTGTGCTCTGACCCACTCAGTGTGGTAAATTGAGAGGGGGATATGCGAAAAAGACACATTTTAAGATGCCTTGTGTAAATTGACAAATCAAGTTAACTTAGCTTAAGTTAAATGAGGGTAAACGGTATCAGGTGATTGATCGCTGGTTGGCTGAAATAATGCGTGAACTGTCTATGGCTCGTTGGTGGTCTAGTGGCTAGGTTTCAGAACCCTCCCCGCAGCTGCCCGGGCTCCCATTTTTCATGAGATGGACTTAAAGATCTAAAATTCATTCCAGATACACAATTGTACCATTTCTCTCAAACATTGTTCACAAATCTATCTAAATGTGTGATAGTGAGCACTTCTGCTTTGCTGAGATAATCCATCCCACCTCACAGGTGTGCCACATCAAGATGCTGATCTGACATCATGATTAGTGCACAGGTGTGCCTTAGACTGTCCACAATAAAAGGCCACTCTGAAATGTGCATGTACATTAACAAGTGTTCCTATAGTAAGAAGAAACAGTAAGAGAGATGAAACAAATTATTGTGTCATGTTCATTGAAAATAAATTTGCTAAGTAGCTTATTATATCTCTCAATGGGTGGCTGAGATGGGGTAGGGGTTTTTCTTGAGGTGGGGGGGACTGATTGTGACTCATTCTTTCCTGCGAGGCCCATATCTGTTTTAATGACAGCACATCTGATTCATAAGAATCAGTTAATGATGATTATATCATATATCAAACGGCCAGGGAGAGGAAAGTTTTCTGCAGAGGGATGGTTCAACTTTATGTGTTGAGATGCAGCTCCAGGTAATTAAAAATGTTGCGAGGGCACATTTCTTAGACACACCCACAGACCACTAACTAACCTTGGAGCCAAATTAAACAAGGACAGGTGTGTCCTCCCAAGCTTGGCACCAGCTTGCCATCCTCCACCCACTCCTCACAAAGCCACCAAACAGTATAAAAGATCTGCTGCTCTCTGGGCTCTTCACTTTCTCCTCTCCTGCTGAAGTAGAAAGACAGTCCCTCTGTGGCACTCGGCACCACTTGCAATCATGAGTATTTACGGCAGCAGCATGTCAATGGGAGGTGGTGGCAGAAGTAGTAGTAGTAGATCGATGTACGGTGGAGCCGGTAATGTCAAAGTGTCCATAGGAGGTGGAGGTGGATCATTTGGCCGAGTCATCGACTGGTCACAATATGCCCAAAACGCTGCCTCCAGCGGCGGCGGTGGAGGTGGTGGTGGTGGTGGTGGCAGCGAAAGCATGGACATCTCTGCCAACGAGAAAGGCACCATGCAGAACCTGAACGACCGTCTGGCCGCCTACCTGGAGAAAGTCCGCAAGCTGGAGGAGGCCAACGCCGAGCTGGAGAGGAGGATTAAGGAGTTTGTGCTTCTGAAGGCCGGTGGAGGCGCCGGAGGGGCTGGAGGCAAGGACTACAGCAGCTACTACGCCGCCTACGCAGAGCTGCAGGAGCAGGTAAACTCACCTCAGGCTCACGTGACACAACACAGGGAAAGAAGAATGCACCTGCTCTACCTGTCTGCATCACTGCCATCTGTCAGATTTCATCAGTGTTGGGGATTAGTGAACTCCATGTAATTGAACTAATAGTTTAATTAAACTAATAAATACATTTTACAGTAGCTTGATGGTAGTTCAAGCAGGCAACTGTATTTATACAGCACCTTTTGTACACTAAGGCAATGCAAAGTGCTTTGCATAGAAAACATATAAAAGAACAAAATATAGAAAGCAGATTAGCATTAAAATGCATGAATCCAAAAAAAACATCCTACATATAGTTTTTCAAAAAGAGCAACTGAGATAGCACTGAATCTTAACATCTTTCTATCTTTAATAGCTGCAGTAAATGAACTGAACACTTATGTGGACACCTTATGGCAGCAGAAAAATATTCATAAGAAGTCACATTGCGTTTGAAAGTCTGAATGTAATTAGGAGTGAACAGCAGAAGTGAACATCAATGTATCATCATCATTTAAGTAAGCACTTATATGAGTGTATTTTAATGCAGTAGACTCAGGGATCTGAATGTTATAGTGCCAGAACAGGATACATTGAAAGTATTTGGTTAAATTGATTGAGATTAAATTTCTTTCCTTTTTTTGTCTCACAGATCCAGGAAGCTGTCAAAATCAATGGTGCCATCTACCTCTCCATAGACAACGCCAAGCTCGCTGCCGAAGACTTCAGAGTCAAGTCAGTGAATTATTTTATTTATTTATATTTATGAGTCTTGGTCTTGAGTCTTGGTCCCAGAAAACGTTTTATTTATAGACCAGTCAAGACGACAACTACTGGTGATATCACTACATTGCAAATTCACATTACATTCAAATGCAACAAATACCTTCATCATCTCTGTTCTCTTTGTGTCCCTTGCCTGTTGGTTCTGATTTGGAAAAACAGATTTGTAAATTTACACTTTCTCCTCATGTGCAGGTGGGAAAACGAGATGGCTATGCGTATGTCAGTGGAGGCCGACATCGCCGGGCTGAGGAAGGTCCTGGACGAACTCACAATGGGCAGAGGCGACCTGGAGATGACCATCGAGGGCCTGAGGGAGGAGATAGTATTCCTCAAGAAGGACCAAGAAGAGGTGAGTGAGGCCGGTTGATATTAAGCAGGTCAGGTATAGGGGTACATTTTAATTGAACTAAATATGAATCCAAGTCTTCACAAACCTTTTTAAATACCTCAGTGGAACTTTTCTGGTTGGGTTAATCCTGACTCCTCAGCCTCAATGTGTCTCCTTGTTGTCGTCTGCAGCAAATGGCGGCAATGACAGCTGACTTAGGCGATTCGCTGGATGTGCAGTTGGACGCAGCTCAAGGACCGGACCTCGCTTCACTCCTTAATGCGGTCAGGGAGCAATGTGAAGCTGACGCTGAGAGGGATCGCAAAAAGATGGAGGCCTGGTTCGAAGCAAAGGTAAGGACACTGTCTCAAGCCTGTGAAAGGGTATGTTAATAATGATTTACTGTATAAGAGGACTCAGAGTATATATAGTGAGTACCTTCACACCCCTGTTCACTAAATGAATATTCTGTGTTAACTTGTTCTGACCATGCCACTGTGTTATCACTCTGTACAGTCAGCAGGTTTGGCTGAAACAGTGGCTGAGGCCACAATGGAAACAAGCTCAACAAAATCAGAGATCACAGACCTTAAACGGATGCTGCAGGCCTTGGAGATCGAGCTACAGTCACAGCTTAGCATGGTAAGGATGGTCTTCTCACTTTTCTGTCCACTTTTTTGTCCACTTTTCTGTCTTTGTTTGTGAGGTAATAACTAAGCTAAACCCGGCTCCTCTTTCTTGCAGAAAGGGTCGCTGGAGAACACGCTGGCAGAGACACAGGGCCGCTACTCCATGCAGCTCAACGGTTACCAGAACCAAGTCATGTCTATGGAGGATCAGCTCATGCAGATGGGGGCCAGCATCGAGCAACAGGGACAGGAGTACATGATCCTTCTGGACATCAAGACCAGACTGGAGATGGAGATCGCAGAGTACAGGAGGCTGCTGGACGGAGAGGGTGGCGGCAGCGGCGGCGGGTAAGAATACTTAAGGGTTGTTGCCAGGTATAAATTAATATTTAATCAGAGTTTTCATTGTGTAACTGTTACTATATACTGTCTACTAGTAATCAGAACTGACATTTTGTAGACATTTTTTTTTTGCCCAGAAAAGTCCAGATTTTTCGGGGTGTTGGGGTAACCTGATAAAAGTTATACTTTTGGAATTAAACTAAATTTCAAAGACCAGTGCAAATAAATTGTGCTCAGAGTTTTAATGGTCAATGAATATGGGATAAGATAAGGGTCAAAAACAGTTTTAGTTTATGAAACATGGAATTCCTGCAAATTTAGCAACTTCAACTTCCGCGGATGCATATTTCTGAATCTGACTTGTGCTGTTTGTCTCCTGCAGTGGTGGAAGAGGTGGAGGCAGAGGTGGTGGTGGCGGTTTCGACGCCTCAGCCGCTGCAGCAGCCGCAGCAGCCGCAGCAGCAGCTGCAGCAGCAGCCGCAGAAGCCGCCAGATCAGCAGCAAAGCCAGAGAAGAGGAAGAAAACCATAACCATCATAGAGGAGATTGTCGATGGGAAGGTGGTGAACACCACCGAGCAAGTCAACTATGATTAAGAATCAGAAAGCCGTCAACCAGCAGGGGGCACATTCACAGCTTTCACAGAAAAATTCATGCAAATAAAAGTCTGCTGAGTTGCTTCAAAATTAAGTCAGTGTTTCTTGTGTCTTCTTTCTCCCTAATAGGCCACCTGAACTATAATGTTTTTGATGAAAAACAGTATAGTTCTTGTATGCCTTGTTATGGCCCCATGGTACACATGTTTTTTTTTACGTTTTTCTTTGACATTTTTGCTTTATTAGACAGGTTTTTAGAGAGACAGAGTTTAAATGGTCTGCTGCGATGCCTGGGGGGGTGCGCTCTACCCACTTCGCCACGAGCGCCCCTAATGATACTTTTACTTCTGATTAAGTAAGCTGTTATATTAAATGATGAATTATTTGAATTCTTCACCAGTGGTTTTATCAGACAAAAGTACATGTTAATTGTTTCTTATCCCTTTTGAAGTGAATTAGTGATGAATCAACCTGCATGGGATCATACATCAGTAATAGCCTAATGTATCGCATGATCCATGATGATGAAGATAATGTAAAAATAGCAAATAGAAGGACAAAAATATCATATCCTGGATATTTTAAACACCCCTCAAAACTTCACGGAGCCAAATATAAATTTAGCAGGTAGAGCAGTTGTTGCAGGGTTTGGTCGTTCAATTCCCCGCCTCCCGCCACATGTCCAAGTGTTCCTTGGCAAAGACACTTAACCCCAAATTGCTGCCAATGGTTAGCTTGCACCCTGTGTGGTAGCTGCTGCTATCTGTGTGTGTGTGTGTGTGTGTGTGTTAGGGTCCATTTGACCGTGCACCTGCAGGATTATTTTGACTCACAATTGCATAGTCTGGGTGTGCAACTGAGTAGTAATATAATCTAGTTTTGGACAAACTTTTACTTATTTGTTTCATCATAACATTGTGCCTTGATCTTGCCTCTTGCTTATATATTTGTCGGTTTCCGGTGCGCACTGTGGGTCAATCGCTCAAAAAGCATGAAGCAAAAACCCAGACGAGATGTACCCTGCATTCCAAATTACATACTTTTTCTTTTTACCGCACTACATACTAAAGCATACTGGCTTCCATAATGCGAAATGCAATTGAATGTGTAGGGTATCTTGGTATTTTTAGCGTACTGCTTTTGGTATGCATGTATTTGGACATCCTAAATCTTTTTCTGCCATACTAAATAGTGGTTGAAGTATGGGTATTGGAACGCAGGGATAGTGTGCATCCAGGTCTTTTCAAGCATGCTGCATCGGACATCCATCAGGACATCCTAAGGTTGCGTTCCGAATCGCATACTTTCTACTATATAGTATGTAGAAAAAAGATTTAGGATGTCCCGATTCTTGTGGCCAGATTTAGGATGGTTAGAAGTACCCGGATGTCCTACTTCATCCGGCCAAGATTGTTAGTGTTGAAAATTGCATCCTATTTTGTCGATTCTGACCCACAATCCAATGCGTCACATTGACGAAGCCTCCATATGAAAACAAACGGGGATGCGACGGATATAAAAGCAAGAGGCAAGATCAAGGCGCAATGTTATGATGAAATAAGAGAGTAAAAGTATGTCCCAATAGTATGCCTACTGCATCATCCTAACTAGATTATTTTTATCGTCGGATGTATGTAGAATAGAAAAAAGAAAGAGTATGCGATTAGGAACGCAACCTAAATCTTTTTCTACCATACTAAACAGCGGGGAAGTATGGGGACTGGAACGCAGGGTGCACTATAGCTATGACAGCAGAGCGCTGGGACTCTGCTGGCCCCTAGTGGTTGGAGTGGAAATTACAGTACGAGTCTCAGGGCTGCAACTCTCAGCTCTTTTAAATCGAGTCTGAAGACTTTTTTGTTTCCATTTTAACCTGCAATTTTCATTTTATTTGCTTCTTTTATTTGCTTTTAAATGTTTTTAAATCGAGTTTTCATTTTATTTGCTTCTTTTATTTGCTTTTAAATGTTTTATAATGTGTTTTATGTATTCTAATCTTGCCCCTGTAAAGCACTTTGAGTGGCCTTGTGTCTGAATTGTGCTATATAAATAAACTTGCCTTGCCTTGCCTTGCCTTGCCTTGCCTCCATCTACTGTCCCTACAGCTCATCTGTAGAATTTAGATTGATTTTGAGTCGACCAGCTTCAGTCCCATATGTTGGACTTTACTTGAGTCTCTTTATACATCTACTGCAAGGCAAGGCAATTTTATTTATACAGCACAATTCAGACACAAGGCCATTCAAAGTGCTTTACAGGGGCACAAAATACATCAAGATTTGACATTAGAAATAGCATTTATGAGATATTAAAAACAAGGGACAAATACAGGCAGAGAAATTGCCAAAGTGAATAATTAATGAATAAACATGACAGGTTAAAAGGGAAACAGAAAAGTAATGTACTACATTTATCTACAGCTTTAGCAAGACAACACATGTGGGGTTGGTAAAATGTGATGTTTAGTTCTAAGGTTAACTCTGTCTTCTGTTAAAAGAAAGACTCCTTACTTGTTATACACCTTTATTTTTAAATATTGCATGAAAACAAATTAGATCAGGTGTTTGAGACAGACACTGGAAAGAGAAAAACCCACGAAAACCTAGAAGAACAAATACATAAAAGTTAAGTAGTTTTTTTTGTTATGAAGAGTAAAAACCAGTCAAACCGTACCGAATACTTAAGGGCTGATAATATATTTCAATATCTCACTGTAGACAAACCAAAACTGTAATAAACCACATAAAAAAAACAGAAACTTAAAAGTTAAAAATATAATATGTTGACATCATAAGTAGCAGAAGAAAGATTGAGCCAAATCTCTTTAAGATGTATTTAAAAAAAGAAGCAATTTCCACCTCAAAGCTTCTATAATTGGCCCTTAAAGCAGAACTAAGCGATATATTTTTGTTAATGTGCGTGTTACAACCCTCTACTTCATACAGCAATCACTTATGAGCAATACCGCACTGCAAAACACATGTTTCTCGGTCACTATTCTCTGGAGTAAGCACAGGGGACAATTTTTCTGGTAACCCAAAACCCTTTAAACCAATCAGGAGGGAGAATGCTACGAAGAGGCAGGTCTCTCTGGCAGTGAACGTAACTCAGTGCATTTACTTAACAGCATTTAAGTACATGTATCTGTTAGTTTCACTTAGTTTGATTAAGTTATTATATTAAAGGCAGATGTTGGGGCGCTCTGGTGGCGTAGTGGATAGAGCGCGTACCATATCGACTCCGGCCTTCGTTGCAGTGGTCACAGGTTCAAATCCAACCCGTGGACCTTTACTGCAGGTCATCCCCCCTATCTCCCTCTGTCTCCCTATTTCAACTCTGTACTATCTAATAAAGCTTGAAAATGCCAAAAAATAATCTTTAAAAAAAAGAAGAAGATGTTAATATAATGAACACAATGTGTTGTTAAAGGTGAAACAACTCAAAGACAAGAAGGGTCTAGTTTTGTCCTCTTGTGCCTGTGAAGTTGTGTAGGTGTGTTCAGCCTAAGCTTAGGGTATGATGTCACGCCATTCCACCCCCAGTTATCCAATCAGGGACGCATGTCGTCGTCCGAGTCATCAGGATCGTCACAGGTAACGCCCACACCGGTGCTCAGCCAGCGCTGCAGGAGAGGGGAGGTTTCTGCAAGGGAAGGATATCATTCTTTATTTTTACACTCTGGAGTGCAGGGTCGGAGGTTGGATCCCCCGTCTCCCCGCCACATGTCCAAGTGTCCCTGGGCAAAGAGACACTGAACCCCAAATTGCTTCCGATGGTTCAGAGAGCACCTTGCATGTCAGCTACTGCCATCGGTGTATGAGTGTGTGTATGAATGGGTGAATGTGGTAAGAAATGTAAAGCGCTTTGGGGCTGAGAAAATCGACTAAAAAGCGCTATATAGGTCAAGTTCATTTACCATTTACATACTGTAATAAAAACAATATTTATTTTCTACAATTTTTTCATGATTCATATTATTTTTCTACTATTTACAACAAGTTGTTTTCAAGTTGATTCCAAAAACAGTCACATTTGACATGCCCACTAGAGGTCACCATCAGATAGGCAGCAGACTTTTGGTCTTTTCAGACTGTCAACAAAAGGGGAAAGATCCTTTTCTATTCAGCCCGTATAGCTCTACGTTTAAGTCTTTCCTCAAACCCCACTTTTACGGTAGAGCTTTTTCAGATTTTTATCTTTTTAGCACTTTGTAACTGTATTTTGAAAAGCGCTGTATAAATAAAGTGTATATTATTATTATATTATCATGAAGATAAGCATTGGTCATTTTGATGGCTTAATTATATTTAATTATCATTCAATCACGTTTTACATTTCAGTTTTAATTAACTAGGCAATATTTTATATTTATTAGGACAATATAATGTACAGTAGGCTTATTATTTTTTACTTTATTGTAGGAGCAAAAATAGGGTAACTTGAATATATTGTGTTTGTGGTGAATGTATAAAGTAGTTTTTCTCACTTGGGTCCTGTTTTTGTTTTTGTTGTTGTCCTTGTTTCCCTTGGCTCCTCTCCCTCCCGGCAGCGGCAGATATGGACAGCGCCGCCATTTTACAGACACTGATTCTCTCCTTGCTGCCTCCCACACCGCTGCCAGGGTTTCTGATTTGCCGGATGCTGCTGCTGATGACCCTCCCGCCCGTCACGTTGCTCCTGCCTGACCCAGATGAGCCAGCTACCCTTCCTCCAGTCCGACTGCTTATCACTTCACTGCTTGCTGCGCGGCTGAGTTTAGACCCGCTCCCTGGGCTGCTGATTCGATTCCCTCCTGTCATGGCAAATCTCCCTGAGCTGTTACTTCTGTGGCTGCCAGATGAGCTGCCCGGGTGGCTGCCACTACCCGCGCCACTTACCCTACCAGCGCTGCCTACACTGCCACTGCGCTTCACAAAACTCCCTGTGCTGAGCCTGCCTGCACTACCAGCACTACCGTACCTAAGTCCACTACTTACGTGGCTACTCGGCGGACTGATGAGTTGATTATATTTTTCAACAACACTGACTCTGTCTGTGCTGCCAACACTACCAACACTACCAACACTAGTCACACTTCCAGTACTTCCAGCATAAACCCTCCACTCCCCACTGCCTAGACTGCCTAGCTTCCGGCTTCCTGGGGGGTTTGTTTCTAGCTGCACAGCCACTGATGGGATTTCGTCACTGTCTGCGTTGGGTAAGCTACAGCTGCCGGCCCAGCTGCTCATACGTCCAGCCCCTCCACCGTACACTCTCAAGTCTCCGCTCCCTTTGCTGTCACACCGCCGTCTCTCTGGTGGGCTTGTAACCATCGTCCGGTTTTCTCTGCTGTATGAGTTGGTTAAGCTTTCACCACCACTAAGACTGCTAGCACGTTGAAGATTGCAACTGTCAACTTTCCACTCTTCTCTTCCTCCAACCCTTTGCAAATCTGGCACGCTAAATGCAGGAGCCACTGATGGGCTTGATGAACTTGTCCTACTTCCAATACTGCCTCCATAAACCATCCATTCTCCACTCCCTCTGCGGCCAAATCGTGTTTCTCGTGTTCCCATTGCAGAGTTGGTGGCCTCTGATGGTCCTTCTTCTTCTTTTCCCTCGCTGGGTAAGTTGTAACCAAGTCTGAGACCAGCACCATAGACCATCCAGTCCTTACCTCCTCTACTGCTGAACTTCCCTGTTTCTGGTTGGCCGGGGAGCGCAGCCCTAGAGAGGCTTTCTTTGCTGCCATAAATCGTCGACTTTCCATTGCCATGCTGGATTCTTCCCTGTACTTCTGCTTTAATGGCAGCTTCTGCATCACCTCTTACTGTACCTGATGAACTAACAGCTGTGCCGCCAAAACTAGCGGCCATACCACTAGCCAAATCACTTTTCCTTGAAACTATACCTCCTGAATTTGTATCCGCACCACAAATGGTAGTTTCTTCATTTGCAGGGACACTACCAGAGCTATCAGATTTAACAAAGACCTTTTCACTGTTACCTGAAACGTTGCCAACCAGCCACTCACTTTTTTTCTGTCCCATCACCTCACTATTCATACTGGGGTTCTCTTTCTGGTCTTCTGAGCCATGTCCTACATTCTGCACATACTTGTTGTCTGCAATGCCAACAGTTTCTGGACCTCCGAACTTCAAACCTCCCAGACTGCTGCTCAGCTGAAGGCTAGTGGCTTGATTGGTTGATCCAGTAGGTTTTGTTATACCATTACTTTCTTCATTATTTTCATCTTTCACTGAAATGCTGACTTTCCCATGTGTGCCCTTTTCTGACAAAGCTTGAAATCTGCTTAATGACGGGGACCGACCTTCTTCTGTTGTTGGTTTCACATATAAATTTGCTTTAGTTAGAATCAAACGTACTTCCTCATCTTCATCTTCTTGCTTTTCACCATTTGGACCAAGAGATGTGTGTGTGTCATTTGGACTTGTATCAGGACTATCTACACACTCTTGATCGGTCACGCTCATCGACACCTCTGTCTTATATGGGTTTGGACATATTTCTCGACTCTTGACTGGCTCTTTTAGACTTTCAGCCATTTTTGACTCTGTGATGCTCAATAATCCTTGTTGGCCTTCTACATTAACCATCTCCTTGTCCGACTGAGTAGGGTTTACATCTTTGTCATTGGCATCATGAAAACTATTCACTACTTTCCCCTCGTTCTCTTCTAATTCTACGATCTTCAAAATTTCAGTTCTTGCAGTTTTACTCTCAAGGTTTTTACTGCTGTCTGGGCCACTGCATGAAGACATTGCAGTGCATGATCCTGTATCTGCACCATCCATGACTTTGTTTGGTTGGCTATTCGATGCATCAGACAAGGCCGAACTCTGATATAATCTGAGGTAAGGTGAAGTTACTTTTTGTACTACAACAACCTTGTCTCCTCCCTTAATTTCTTGTTGTTCTATGTCCTTGTCATCCAACTTGGGCAACTCGTGAGGGATCTTACTCTTAGTTTCCTCGGATTTAAGAATTTGAGATTCAGAGACAACAGATCCTGCAACAACAACTTCTTCTACGTATTTGACGGATTCTTCTGATTTGTCCAAACTCAAAGACACCACCCGTGCATTATCCCGGTTCTCAGTTTGGATGGAGCCCTCAGAAGAATTCATTTGAGCTGAAATTTCTATATCTTTCTTTACCTCTGAAGCGGCTCCTTTGCTGGGGTCAGTTGTGGTCGTGTGTGATCCTTGCTTTACTTCCGGTTCTGCACAAGGAATGGTTTTAGTGATGTTCGTTTTAAGGTTTTTAGACTGTGTGTCAAGAACCAATGTGCTGATTTTTTCTATTGTTTTACTCTCAAAGTTGTCATTGCTGCCTGGGCTACTGCTTGAAGACGTTGCAGTGCATGATCCTGTATCTGCACCATCCATGACTTTGTTTAGTTGGCCATTTGATGCATCGGACAAGGCCGAACTCTGATATAATCTGAGGTAAGGTGAAGTTACTTTTTGTACTACTACAACCTTGTCTTCTACCTTTATTTCTTGTTGCTCTGTGTCCTTGTCATGCATCTTGGGCAACT
This sequence comes from Ammodytes marinus, assembly GCF_949987685.1. Classification (NCBI taxonomy): domain Eukaryota; kingdom Metazoa; phylum Chordata; class Actinopteri; order Uranoscopiformes; family Ammodytidae; genus Ammodytes; species Ammodytes marinus. The sequence continues at coordinate 1,239,876 of NC_137220.1, forward strand.
CATGAGGGACCTTACCCTTAGTCTCCTCGGATTTAAGAATTTGAGTTTCAGTGACAACAGATCCTGTAACAACAACTTTGTCTACAACAGTTTCTGACACAACCTGTGTAAGATCCCGGTTCTCAGTTTGGATGGAGCCCTCAGAGGAATTTATTTGAGCTGAAATCACAGTTTTTGTCTCTTTGTTTGCCTCTGAAGCAGTTTGTTTGATGGGGTATGTTGTGGTCGTATGTGTTTCAAAATGTGATCCTTGCTTTACTTCCGGTTCTGCACAAGGAATGGTTTTAGTGATGTTCGTTTTAAGGTTTTTAGACTGTGTGTCAAGAACCAATGTGCTGATTTTTTCTATCGTTTTACTCTCAAAGTTGTCATTGCTGCCTGGGCTACTGCTTGAAGACATTGCAGTGCATGATCCTGTATCTGCACCATCCATGACTTTGTTTAGTTGGCTATTGGATGCATCAGACAATGCTGTACTCTGATTCAATCTGAGGTAAGGTGAAGTTATTTCACAAGAGACATTAGCTTGAGTCTCAGATTCAGAGACAACAGATGTCGTTACAGAAACTTCTTCTACGTATTCAACAGTTTCTGACACAACCTGTGTAAGATCCCGGTTCTCAGTTTGGATGGAGCCCTCAGAGGAATTCATTTGAGTTATTAAAGTTTTTGTCTCTTTGTTTGCCTCTGAAGCAGTTTGTTTGATGGGGTATGTTGTGGTCGTATGTGTTTCAAAATGTGATCCTTGCTTTACTTCTGCTTCTGCACAAAGAATGGTTGTTGTGATTTCCGTCTCAGTTTTTTCAGCGTATGTGGTAGTTTCTGTCGAAGTAAAAGTGTCTGGTTTTGCCTGAATAGCAGCGATCCTTACAGGGTGTGATTTGGGAACCAGCATGCTGAATCTGTGTGCTGTTTTCATCTCCGGTTTGGAAGTTTCTTTGTCTAAACAAATATTAGTATCAACAATCAATGAGTTCTGCAGAGCACGATCTTCGTCATGGACTTTATCTACCGTCGGGCTGCATGGCCTTTTGATCACTCTGCTAATTCTCATGGATTCCCTTTCTGTCTTTTCAGGAAGAGATCCAAATCTGTTGGCGAATGAGCCGTTCAGATTGACACTGTTAATCGATGATCGTGGGGAGTAATGTGTTTGGCTGCGAACCCAGTTTGACTGCAATGTGTTCACTGGTTTGGATAGCGGGAGGTCTACCAGCGTGTGTCCAAAACTGCAAATCTGGCTTCTTGGGATTCTCTGAACATCCATCGCTCTGAGATTTCTCCTGAAGGCAGAGGGGCTGGATGTACCGCAGAATGATGTGACATTAGTCCAGGAGCTTGAATGAAGACTTGAGACCCTGTGAACAACAGGACAGATGAAACATAACAACAAGAACAGCTGAAATTATGTAGAAAAATGAGACCACAACAAAAACATCTCTGTTATGGGTTCAGAAACATTATCAAAAAATGTATGATTCTATATTATTATAGGACTTCTGTAGTTTGCACAGTCTTCCCCTGAGTCAGAGAACTGCCCAGTCTATTGACCAGTTTAAAACATTGCTGAAGACTCACTTTTTTGCATTGGCCTTTAACGCAAATTAAGCGCTTTTTCTTTTTTTTTTGCTTGGGCCTTTTTGTTATTTGTTGTTTTGCATTGTTTCTTTTGTATTTTCTGTTCAGCACTTTGCTCAACTGTTTTTAATTGTGCTATATAAATAAATCTGACTTGACTTGACTTGGCTCTCACCCCTGTCCATCCAGCAGCCTAATGTAGTCTTGTATCTGAGTCTGCAGTCGGCTCTTGATGTCCAGCAGGTTCTGATGTTCTGCTACCTGATGTTCTGAAGCCTGGAACAGTGAGTCCAGGTCTGTGCACAAACCGTCTGCTCTCTGCTCTAGAACCGCAAGCTCCACGACAAAGGACTCGTTCTGATCAAGACCAGCGGCTTCCAACATCATGTTCTGCTCAGACAGACAGACAGACAGACAGACAGACAGACAGACAGACAGACAGGCAGACAGGCAGACAGACAGACAGGCAGGCAGACAGGCGGACGGACGGATGGACAGTGTGAGACAGACAGACAGACAGACAGAGAAACAGACAGACAGACAGAGAAACAAGACAGACAGACATGTAAGTCTTTTTGTCCATGTCAGATACCAGACCAAAGATCAGGGTCTGTATTTAAATACGTAAACACAACATTTACTGGATTCTTTAAAAAACGGGTCTTAAATAGTAAAAAATCATCACTGTTTCCCCAATCACTGTCTCGGGGGTTCTCAATAAATGGACCAGAGGTGAAGGTGCTTGAAAGAAGGCTACTGGAGGGAAAAACTTTATTAAATGTTATTATAAATCAAGTCTTGTGGTTTTATCTTACCTGATCCTGCAGTTGTGTCAGCTCCTGTTCCAGACTGAATGTTGTTCTCCTCAGATGCTCCAACTCGGCCTGGGCAACTTCTGATTCTGCTGGATGGCCCATGGTCACCTGATCGTTCATAATAGTTGAAAATTGTTCATACACAGAACTTTAGAACTGTGGTTACAGAACATTTTAAAAAATACATACTCGCTCATTGACTTAAAGAGGACGTATTATGCTTCTCCATCTTTTCTGACTGATAAATTATGTTACAATGTTGGATAGTCGTGTTTAGCAATGTCAAAGTATCAAATAATAAGGTTGGTTCATTTGGGAGGTGAGCCCTGCAGGCTGTTTGGGTTAACTGTCCAAAATCTCCACTTTGGGCAGAGGTTTCAAAAAGCTCCGGTTGAGATGATTGCGTGTGGACAAATGGCCAAAAACACAGAAAAAGATGCAGTTACCAGAATACCCGTGTTCCCGTGTTACATGGCCTAAATGAATTGTTTTGGATCATATTCACTCATGTTTTGTTTTCTATTTCAAAATAAGAGCATGCCTACCGGGTTGTTGAACCAGCATTGATCCGTGTTTTGGTCGATCAGCGCCACACTCGTCAGTCGCAGGTTGTCCAGCTGCTGGATCAGGTGTGACGGCTCAGCGGTTAACATCTGCACTGCAGGAGCCCCTGAATCCTGGCATCGGAAAACCTGTACATTCTGGACAGGTGGAGAGCAAACGTGAAGTACAGCTGCATCTAAAAAAATCTGCTCTGCATCTGGGGTCGTAATAACATGACCGCTTTAGTCCAAAGGGGGCGCTACAATCAACAACAACACAAAGTTCCCTTTAGCTACTTTAAATTCGGGGGAAAAATTACTTTTAAATTATTGTCTTACTTTTTTTTTTTTTTTTTTTTTTTTTTCCTTGGGAATTATTTGCTTTATTAGACTGTTTAGAGAGATATAAACGTAATGGAGTAAAGAGGGATTTGACATGCAGAGAACAACCCAGGCCTGCTGTGAAGAGGACTGAGACTCTATGGAGGGAGGGGGGTCTAACCACTACACCATGAGCGCTCTTGATATTCTAACTTTTTGAGATGCACCTGTGAGAAGCAGTTTGTCAGGTGAGATTAACTGTTTACCTGTTGGTGTTGCATCTGCAGCTGCATCAGTTCTTGTGTTTGGTCGTTCAGTAAACCGTGCAGCTCTGGAAGTCTGTGCACGTGAAGCTCCTCCTCTTTCATCCTCAGTTTGTTCATCTCCGCTTCCACACACTCGCGACGCTCAATTTCTTTTTCACACCTGTTCACACAGCCGGGAGATGATGGGATACACAAATCAAATTTGATTCAATTAAAAAAACTTTATCAATTCCAACTAGGAGCAATTTGTTATGAGCAGGTTGAAAACACACTAGACTGTGTGTGTGTGTGTGTGTGTGTGTGTGTGTGTGTGTGTGTGTGTGTGTGTGTGTGTGTGTGTGTGTGTGTGTGTGTGTGTGTGTGTGTGTGTGTGTGTGTGTGTGTGTGTGTGTGTGTGTGTGTGTGTGTGTGTGTGTGTGTGTGTGTGTGTGTGTGTGTGTGTGTGTGTGTGTGTGTGTGTTATTGTGTGTACAGAGCAGGAGCACTGGGAGAACACACTAGACTTTAGGGGGCAACAGGGCCAAGGGACATGGACCTTTGTCTAGTGTGAGTGCGCCCTAAAAGGTGTGTGTAAATACCTGAGCCTGAAGTCGCAGACGGTGAGTTCTGTATTGAGCAGATGGAGCTTCAGCTGAGCCTGGTCCGTTAGATATGAACCGATCTATGAGAGAGAGAGAGACAGAGAGAGAGAGAGAGAGAGACAGAGAGAGAGAGAGAGAGAGAGAGAGAGAGAGAGAGAGAGAGAGAGAGAGAGAGACAGAGAGAGACAGAGAGAGAGAAAGAGAGAGACAGAGAGAGAGAGAGAGAGAGAGAAAGAGAGAGACAGAGAGAGAGAGAAAGAGAGAGAGAGAGAGACAGAGAGAGAAAGAGAGAGAGAGACAGAGAGAGAGAGAGAGAGACAGAGAGAGAGAAAGAGAGAGACAGAGAGAGAGAAAGAGAGAGAGAGAGAAAGAGAGAGACAGAGAGAGAGAGAGAGAAAGAGAGAGACAGAGAGAGAGAGAGAGAAAGAGAGAGACAGAGAGAGAGAAAGAGAGAGAGAGAGAAAGAGAGAGAGAGAGACAGAGAGAGAGAGAGAGAGAGAATTTATTTGGAAAGTTTAATTAGTCTGTGGTACCACTTCTTGGGAGTTTTTCTTGTACTATAGCAGTAATAACAGTAGTAGCTGTTAGAGTTGTGGATTGGACTCAAGTCAGATTCAGGTCTTGAAATAAAACAATGAGCTTGACTTACTGAAAGGTGCCGTGTGTAATATCTATAGTATTTTGGCGTCGTATAGTGGTGAGATTTTAGATGTCAACGCTCCCTTGCTAACCCCTTCCCTTTGGGGAAGAATTTACAGAAGCTACGGTGGCCTTCAAGGACAATGAGCTAGTTACCTATATGGAATTATCCACCACTGCCTCAAGTCTTTCCACAATATCAAGTGATGAGGTGAAGATGTATTTAGTTATTTATTCTGTAATACTTCTTCTTGGTCGTCCACTATATATAAATATATATGAACAAATCCCCCTGTTATAACCTTCAGAATAGTGCTACGAATGATTATGGAAAGTTTAGTTGATGAAAGTTCTTTAAAAGTTGAGATAGATAGTTAGATAGATAGTATTGAAATAAAAACTAATGTTGAGATAATGTCCGTTAAAGATAGTTGTATAGGATAAATTATACAGATGCAAAGGGACAAGCTATAGTCAAATAAACACCTAAATGTATATTTAGGACCTTTGATTTATACGAGTATGAAAGAAGACATGTTATATAAGCAAAACCAAAAGACAAAAAATTGAGCATTGCTTGAAAAAAATTTATGTTTTTTCCTGCAGTGTCTTGTCTTAAAGCCATAGTTTATGAATGTGAGTTATCATCTTTATGATCTCGGTGTCTGATCATGAAATACTAGGTTGTAAATGTCAGCCCAGTCTCATGCATGTCAGACTAATCGCAGCTCTTGTGTCATAAGATAAAAAAAACTTCTTCTGTTGTTCGAGGAAATGTTGAAGTTGAAGTTTGATCTTTGACATTTGAATAGAAAACATTTCAAATGTCACGAACACTTGACTCAACCTGCCCGACCTTTTACAGATATGCACGACTTCCTCACAAGTCTTTTTAAACACACACACGCACACACAAACACGCACACACACACACACACACCTGTACTTTGCATGTAGAACTGTCCGGGACTATATCTGTCTGTTGTTGTTTTTATCGAACCTGTTTTGGCCTCAAGGATTTAAAGGGACGTACTGTTAGTCATCAGGCATTTGCTTCATTTCTTTGTTTAGGATAATCTTGTTATTCTTTCTCAGAATATTGTCTCCAGCGATGTTTAAAGCTGCAGTGTGTAGAATTTTGGGTTTTATTTCCTAGCAGATTTTGTAGAAAGTAATTATAATATCCATAAGTACGTTTAATTTAGTGCATAATAGCTGAACATTTTTTTTTCAATTATTTATTTTTCCCTTAGAAAGGGTCTCATATATGTCCATATTTCTGCATATTTTGGACCAAGGCCTAGTGCCGCCATCTTGAAAGTGTCATAGTTGGAATGTCCTCAGGTGCATTGTTTAAAATGTAGAATTGTTCTTGTCCTTGAAGGCCACTGTAGCTTCTGTTATTATTCGAAAGGGTTGGTGTTACCCAGGGAGCGTTGCATTCTAGAACTTTGTAGAACTTTCTTGATGATGTCATATTACACACTGCACCTTTAACCATTGAAGCTACTTTTTCAGCGTGACTTTGCAAACTGCCCATGACTGTTACACTTCTATCTGCACTGTGTCCTTGCTCTACTGTTGTGTCTCAGGTGTTGCTCTCTTCACTTGTGTGTTTTCTCTCTTTTATATTGCATCGTTGTGAGGAGCCTGGGACTTAAGAATTGCATTGCCAACGACTGCTGCTACACACATACACACACACACACACACACACACACACACACACACACACACACACACACACACACACTTAACCACTCTTGAGCACTACAAATAACTTGACTTATAGCTGAACTAACTTCACCTGTTCCTGCAGCATCGATGACGTCGACAGGTTTCCGTCGAGTTCTGTCAGATCTTTGGGAAACTTCTCGTCCAACACTTCCTGGATCTGAAACTCCAGCTTCTCATTGGCCGCCTCCAGAAACTGCACCTACATCGACCAATCAGAGGAGAGGAAGAATTCATCAATTATCAGCTCAGTTTATCTGATTGATTCCCATTTGATACATTTGGCAAATGCATCATTAAATTAACAGTTTAAAACATATTTTATAAGCCTTTTTATTGCCTCTGTGCCAGTGATAGCTGAAGCCTGGATGCATTGTTTTCAGGTGGTCAGTCTGGGTCATTCTTGTGAACGCAATATCTCCAGAACGCTTTGAGGGATTTTCTTCAAACTTTGCACTAATGTCTCTCTCTCTCTCTCTCTCTCTCTCTCTCTCTCTCTCTCTCTCTCTCTCTCTCGTCTCTCTCTCTCTCTCTGTCTCTCCCTCTCTCTCTCTCTCTCACTCTGACTCAAAGATGAACTGAATAGAGTTTGGAGGTCAAAGGTCAAAGGTTACTGTGACCTTCCATATTGTGAGGTCTCAGTGACCTTGTACCATATTGTATCTTCTTAGGAGCTTTACCTTCTTTGGTCCAGTGAACTTTCACCGTCTGGCAATTGTATTGAGGACACTTTCGAGGGCCCTTTCCTTTTTTGGGGGGGCGGGGGGGTTTAATTCTCTATCTGATTTATTATTTGATTTTGGAAACCTGAACATGAGTGCTTTATAGAGGAAAATATTTTAAAAGATTCATACACTTGCTCTGCAAATCTACTAAAACAACAGTTTCAGAAGTTAATCTCTAAATACTAAATCTGCATTGTTCTTTCATTAGTAACAGATTACATCGTTCATTACACAGAACTCTTTTTGACTTAAAATAAAGTTTAATTTCTTTATCTCAGTGAGGCTGAACTCAGTCTAAGCAAAACCCCATTATGAAATCTAAATCTCATTAAACAATAAGAGCGAATAGTTTTCCTTAATTACAATTCCTAAACGTAGATTTTTTTTAATTTTGAAAATTTTAAAGTATAAAATAGATGTAAATAAATAAATCAAGAAATCATAAAACAAATTCAGCACTTTTTCAGTTCATGCAATACTCCCAAAGAAATCTGCAACCTCAAGCATCAATGGGAATTTTGTTTCGTAGTCAAGAGTAGTTTGTTTTGATTACATAGGTACACAACATAAAAAGTTACAAACTCACAAAACATAGGTGCCATCTTAATTTATACATGAAAATTGTCTATACTCAATACTGAAAAAGGTTGAAGCATGTTCTGATTGCACCTACACTTTTTACATTAGGATTATTTTAATTTTAATTTAATTTTAATTTTTCTTCGTAGATCCCTTAGGATATTTATTTATTTATTTATTTTTATAATAATATTTGTAATGATTGGTATTACATTTGAAGTTATGACACAAGACATATCCACATTCATATCCACATATACATGCTTCCCTTCTAATTTGTTAATCAACTTATTTTTCAATATTCTTTTAAAATCTTTATAGTGTTATACAAAATCATTCACAAAAAAATCCATAATTTTTATCTTCTCTTTCATTACTTATAAATCTCGGTTTAATGTTTTTGTGCCTTTTTTTGCTTCATCATTGAGAAAAGTTTTCATATGTATCTCCTACCTGTCACTTTTTACATTATGATTTTATTTTTTTTCATAGGTCCGTCAGACACAACAAAAAATATAGTGCCATACATGATTCGCTTTTATATTTGTTAAGCATCTTCTTTTTCAATTAAAAAAAATCATTAAGGAGTGTTATACAGTTTCACACACAAAGTTTATTTCTCTTCATCATTGAGAAACGTTTTCATGTGTTTCAATTTAAAAAAAAATGCATTATCCATTATCCATTTTCCTTTCCATCCATCTCCTACCATAGAGAAAAGTCTTCATATGTGTCTCCTACCTGTTGCAGGTACCAGGCCAGCCTCTGGTTAAGCTGCTGCATTGTGTCTCTCTCTCTGGACAGGCAGAAGCTTCGGCCGCCGTCTGGTTCCCCGTCAGCGTGAGTCGCTGAGCTGTAAAGTACCGATGGTCCATTCTGAACCCGGTACCCTAAACCCGCCTGGGAAGCCATGTTCTCTCGGTGTAGCTGCCACTGGGTCATCTTAAACTTATCTCACTTATTGTTGTATCTATACAGTATATTCCTTCATCTGGATAGCACTGATTTATCTATCCCAATTTACATGCACTGCACATTTTAAGCATCATTTTCTACTGATGTTAAGTGTTATCTATCTATCCATCCATCTGTCTGTCTATCTATCTATCTATCTATCTATCTATCTATCTATCTATCTATCTATCTATCTATCTATCTATCTATCTATCTATCTATCTATCTATCTATCTATCTATCTATCTATCTATCTATCTATCTATCTATCTATCTATCTATCTATTCTTCTATCTATCTATCTCTCGGTCTGTCTCTCTCTCTATCTACTGTCTATCAAACCCTCTTCCTGCCGTCTAAACTCCCCCGGCCCCTCAGGTGTGTGTCAGGTGTGTGTGTGTCCGATCAGTGATGTGTCAGGACTTGTATAAGCTCCTTCGTAATCCCCACTAACCTTTACATTGTAATATTCAAAACAGGTTGTGTCAGTTTAGCCAATGAGAGATCAGGAGCCGCTGTAAGACTGATATGCAGGTACATCTCAAAACATTTGAATATCTTGGAAAACTTCATTCACAAGTTAAACTTTCAGGGGCTGCTTCGTGGTGTAGTGGTTAGAGCTAAATAAAATGAAAGTTGCAGATTTTTCAGTGGAGGCAAATACTGTGTTTGATTTGTGATTCTTTGATTTTACTTATGCTTTATGTCCCACAAGCCCGGTCTGAGCTGGGAAAGACAGCTTTTAGCTTCAGTGCCCCCGACTCCTGGAACAACTTACAGCAACAAATTAAACTAAATACCTTCATATCCTTTAACCAATTTAAACAAACTATCTTAAATCTGCCTAACTCTACCTGTAACTGTTTTAATTAGACTATAATGTACTTTCACCCATTTCATTTTAATTGCTGCCACTCTTCACCACTGTGTAAATGTTTCAATTGTTTTTCTCTCTTCACCTGTTGTTGTGTGTTTGATGTATTTGGATTGAATATTGTTTATGTATTGTTGTTTTTCCTTTGAATTTGGTTTGAACTCGACGTCATTGTAAATGAGGTTCACCCCTCAATTGGTCTCTCGAGGATAAATAAAAGTTAAATGAAAAATGAAAAACTTTGCAACTGCATGAGGTGAAACACAAACACAGAAAAAAACTAAGAATGTGTGACAACTAATTATCTGTCATAGTGAAAACAGACAAAACCAAGTCGGTCAAAATGTTGATTCAAACTTTAAACATTCTGGAACCTTTTGAATAAAAAACTATGACTTTCATTTCCACGTCAAACTCATTTAAAGGAGTCGGAGATTCTGGAGAACGTTTGTGGACAAAATCAATTAAAATCTCCTCATGATCTGCTATCTGTCCAGTGTTAATACACAGCCTAGGCTCTGTAAATGGGTATGTAAACAATGGGGGCCCACTGTAGCTAGGAACATGCCCGTTTACAGCTGTGTATTACAGTAGCACCAGATTTTTCTTTTCAGTACACACACACTACATGCAAGTTGCCGATCATGAGGAGATATTCACTGATTTCAACAAAAATTCCCCAGAATCGCTGACTCGTTCTTTAAACAGTGTTAAAACTGTCTGAAAAACTCTCTCAAAAAAAAATAAGAACTGGTTCATTTACACCTCAAACTCATTTAAAGGTGCAGTCAGTGATTCTGGAGAACGCTTGTTGACAAAATAACTTTTTGTCCTGATCAGTGAATATCTCCTCATGATCCACTACCTGTCTGTACTGTGTGAATATCTCCTCATGATCCACTACCTGTCTGTACTGTGTGAATATCTCCTCATGATCCACTACCTGTCTGTACTGTGTGAATATCTCCTCATGATCCGCTACCTGTCTGTACTGTGTGAATATCTCCTCATGATCCACTACCTGTCTGTACTGTGTGAATATCTCCTCATGATCCACTACCTGTCTGTACTGTGTGAATATCTCCTCATGATCCACTACCTGTCTGTACTGTGTGAATATCTCCTCATGATCCACTACCTGTCTGTACTGTGTGAATATCTCCTCATGATCCACTACCTGTCTGTACTGTGTGAATATCTCCTCATGATCCACTACCTGTCTGTACTGTGTGAATATCTCCTCATGATCCACTACCTGTCTGTACTGTGTGAATATCTCCTCATGATCCACTACCTGTCTGTACTGTGTGAATATCTCCTCATGATCCACTACCTGTCTGTACTGTGTGAATATCTCCTCATGATCCGCTACCTGTCTGTACTGTGTGTTGGTGTGTATAAACAGCCCAGCCGGCTCTGTAAACGTGCATGTTACTAGCTTCAGAATCACTGACTACACCTTTAAAGTGTTATTGTCTGCTGAAATGTAATCTATCCGTCACCTGTGTGTGTGTGTGTGTGTGTGTGTGTGTGTGTGTGTGTCTCTGTCTGTCTGTCTACTGTATATCTAACCCTTTACCTACTGTATAAACTCCCCCGGCCCCTCAGGTGTGTGTGTGTGTATGTGTGCCAGGTGTGTGTGTGTGTGTCTGTCAGGTGTGTGTGTGTGTGTGTGTCAGGTGTGTGTGTGTGTGTGTGTGTGTGTGTGTGTGTGTGTGTGTCAGGTGTGTGTGTCCGATCAGTGATGTGTCAGGACTTGAAGGAGCTCAGGTGTAATCTCCACTAACCTTTAAATCAGGATATTTAGAAACAGGTTTTGGCAGGAGTCCAGCCCTTCCCCTGCGGAGTATTTCAGCTTAAAGTTCACAACGCTTGTAAATTCAGAAAGGCAAAATTATAGAGTCTGTCCTCTTCACAGCAGACCCGGGTTGGAATCCAGCCCGGGTCGTTCTCTGCATGTCATTCCCCTCTCTCTCTGTCTGTCTGTCTGTCTGTCTGTCTGTCTGTCTGTCTGTCTGTCTGTCTGTCTGTCTGTCTGTCAGTCCTCTTCACAGCAGACCCGGGTTAGAATCCAGCCCGGGTCGTTCTCTGCATGTCATTCCCCTCTCTGTCTGTCTGTCTGTCTGTCTGTCTGTCTGTCTGTCTGTCTGTCTGTCTGTCTGTCTGTCTGTCTGTCTGTCTGTCTGTCTGTCTGTCTGTCCTCTTCACAGCAGACCCGGGTTAGAATCCAGCCCGGGTCGTTCTCTGCATGTCATTCCCCTCTCTGACACATTTCATCTCTTGTCTGAATAAAGAATTGAAAATGCCACGAAAAAATATGTTAAAAAAGAAAAATAATAATTAAAAAAAGAAAACAAAGAAAGACACGTCAGGTTTTCAAACTAAATCTTAGTTTTATTAAATAATCATAAAACTAATAAACATTTTTTTTCGGTTCATGAAAAACTCCTGAAATATTAAAATCAATATTAAAATGTTTAACTTTTTTTTGCATAGCACTTGGCTACATTTTCTTCCAATATTGCATTGTTGAAAGGAGCCTGGAACTTAAAGGTGCAGTGTGTAATATGACATCATCAAGTAAGTTCGAGAAAGTTCTAGAATGCAACGCTCCCTGGGTAACCCCACCCCTTTCGAATAATAACAGAAGCTACAGTGGCCTTCAAGGACAAGAACAATTCTAAATTTTAAACAATGCACCTGATGACATTCCAACTATGACACTTCCAAAATGGCGTTGACAAGGCCTTGGTCCAAAGTATGGAGAAATATGGACATATATGAGACCCTTTCTAAGGAAAATATTAATAATTCTAAAAAAAAAAATCAGCTATTATGCACTAAATTAAACGTATTTATGGATATTATGATTATTTTCTACAAA
>NC_137220.1:1264867-1277367 GCF_949987685.1 Ammodytes marinus
ACAGAAAAAAATATTTTTTTTTTCGCCTTTTTCTAAGTTTCTGCAACTACTTTTAGTTTTTCCGTTTGTCGATGTTTTATTTTTAGTCAAAAAATGTTATGTTGTTTACGTCATTTTTTGTGAATTTTTTGCGGTTTTGCAGAAAAAAATCTCCCGAAAAACAGCTGCAAAAGACATCAGGGAGGGCGATTTATGCAACTGGGTTTTTGGTCAATTTAGAATGCTGAATAAAATGTAGACTAAATGTTTTCATTTCATAAATCACAAATCATTTCCTCCCTTGGTGTTGTACTTAGAGCTACAGTGTGTATGTCGTTCCTCAGTGCATAAAGCTGTTATTTCCTTCTCCGTGTGTCTCAAACTTGTAACTAAAGCTACAGTGCGTATGTCCCCTCCTCCCAGGTGTTGGCAGACGGATACCTGATGGTCGGTATCGATGGATCAGAAGCGGCTGATGGTTCTGATTGGTTCTGCTATCACTCCACCTCTCCCTCCATCTTCCCCGCCGGATTCTGTGCCATCAACAGCATCGACATGACGCCGCCTAGAGGTACCGATATGTCTGTCTGTCTGTCTGTCTGTCTGTCTGTCTGTCTGTCTGTCTATCTGTCTGTCTGTCTGTCTGTCTGTCTGTCTGCCTGTCTATCGACATGACGCCCCCTAGAGGTGGGGAGGCAGCATTACAACTACAATGCACACATGGAGGTCTAACGACTTTTTACACCTTAAAAATTTGTGTGCATGGGGGTGCTTGTGGTTTTTTATGTATACATGACGTGTTTTTCTTGTGTTCTTCAGGTTACACCAATCTCCCGTTCAGATGGTTTGAGTATCTGAAGGAGAGCAAGTCTGTGGCTGCTCCGGTCAACCTCTTCAACAAGGTGAAACAGCACAGCAAAAAATAAATATATTCACTAATTAAACAACTGATTTGTACGGAGCCGCTCTGGTGACACCCGAAAAAAAAAAAAATAAATGTTTGCCCGACTTAGTGATCTGTTTGCATGACTTAATAATCTGTGGCCACAGTTTAATAATTTGTGGGAACGAGATAATTATTTTGTGGCCACAGTTTAATAATCAGTTCATTACTAGCCAGAACTTCCATGAGAAATTCGGCTATTTTTGACCTACTGCCCTGCATTGTGTGTACAGAGCCATAAACTCATGAACTTGCGTACGTTGTTTCTTTCAAAGCCAATATGTATCTATAGGCACGGCAGGTTAAGGTTATCGGTTAAGGTTATGGTCTGATAGCAATAGCTCCGGTTAGCATGACTCCATCAAATAGCTGTGTTCCGCCTGCTACACCGACGTGGCGGTTAGCAGTTTCAAACATAGGCTAGCATAATCCTGGATCAGCCAAAACGGGACGGGAGTGACTGTATTGCAGAGCGGGAGGGATGAGCGGGGCGAGTCATTTGGCCATGTCGTTCATGAACTCGTTCATAATTGGGGCGAACGTGAACTGAACGTATGTATTTCTACATTCTGGCGTTTGTGAACGGTGCTTTTACAGTCAAAGCCAAATTATTTTACGGGAAAAGCCGTCTATGCAACCATTGATGCAGATTCCATATTGCACGGATGCCATGTTTCATGCATTTGCTGTACATCCATCTGTATCCATGCAGGTTTCCATTTCCCTTCAGCTGTTGCATGATGAAGTCTATCACGTCACCGAGGTCATCGTATTGTCTTCGGCTGTACCCGTGCATTTTTAGCAGCCTAATTAAGTGCCTCTTACTTATAATAACTCCGTGCCTAACAGCAAGTGACTTTAGAATGTCATTGTAATTCATTCCGAGGTTAAAATAGAACGATATCTCTTCTATCTTGTCCATAGCCGACATGCGTCTAACCCCTGCTGCAACAATAGACAACCCAGCACGCACTCCTTTTATAATTGTTAATTCGTGGCCACAACATAAGCATCTCGTTCCCACGAATTATTAAACTGTGGCCACAGATTATTAAATCATGCAAACAGATCACTAAATCGGGCAAACAGTTTTTTTTTTTTTCGGATGTCACCAGAGCGGCTCTGTAGGATTTGTCTTTGTTTGCCAAATTTTAAAGTGTTTTTATTCATGTTTTCATCTCAAACTCTAAGTTACTTTAAGTCTGTCTTTAAATGTTGTTGATTTATGGGTGGAGTCAAACTGATTCTGGAGAACGTTTTTTTTGTCAAAATCGGTGAAAAATATAAAAAAAATTGACAAAAAATATTTTAAAAAACTTAAAAATTGACAAAAAATAGACAACATTCTCATTGGCCAGTGCTTGAATAAACAATGTTTTTGTAGTTTCTCTTTTCTGTTAAAATCTTTTAATAAAAAAAATTTAATTAAATAATCGTTCCCCTTCCCCCCAGGACGTCCCAGACCACGGGAACATATATAAAAAAAATATTAAAAAATTACAAAAAAACAGACAAAATTCCCGTTGACCAGTGCTTGAATAAACAATGTTAAATGTAAAAAAATAACAATAATAACATTAATCTTTCCCCTCCCCCCAGGAAAAAAGAATATGAAAAAAATATTAAAGATAGATATAATATAGAATTAAACATTTAAATAATGCTAATCTTTCCTCTTCCCCCACAGGACGTCCCAGACCACGGGAATATATAAAAAAATATATAGATAAATTGACAAAAAATTTACAAAAGTCCCATTGACCAGTGCTTGAATAAACAATGTTAAATGTAAAAAAATAAATAATTAAAAATAATAAATAACATTATACTTTCCCCTTCCCCCAGGACGTCCCAGACCACGGGAAAATATATTAAAAAAAAAAAAGACAAAGACAAAATTCTCATTGGCCAGTGCTTGAATAAACAATGTTTTTATAGTTTCTCTTTTCTGTAAAAATCTTTTAATAAAAAAATAAAAATTAAATAATCGTTCCCCTTCCCCCCAGGACGTCCCAGACCACGGGAATATATAAAAAATTTAAAATTTAAAATTACAAAAAAACAGACAAAATTCCCGTTGACCAGTGCTTGAATAAACAATGTTAAATGTAAAAAAAAAATAATAATAACATTAATCTTTCCCCTCCCCCCAGGAAAAAAGAATATGAAAAAAATATTAAAGATAGATATAATATAGAATTAAACATTTAAATAATGCTAATCTTTCCTCTTCCCCCACAGGACGTCCCAGACCACGGGAATATAAAAAAAAATATATATAGATAAATTGACAAAAAATTTACAAAAGTCCCATTGACCAGTGCTTGATTAAACAATGTTAAATGTATTTAAAAAAAAAAAAAACACTAAAATAATACGAAAAAAGAATATGAAAAAAATATTAAAGATAGATATAATTTAGAATTAAACATTTAAATAATGCTAATCTTTCCCCTTCCCCCAGGACGTCCCAGACCACGGGAATATAAAAAAAATTGAAAATTGAAAATTACAAAAAAACAGACAAAATTCCCATTGACCAGTGCTTGAATGAACAATGTTAAATGTATATAAAAAAAATTAAAATAACATTAATCGTTCCCCTCCCCCCAGGACGTCCCAGACCACGGTTTCCTGCCCGGTATGAAGCTTGAGGCCGTCGACCTCATGGAGCCGCGCCTCGTCTGCGTCGCCACGGTGACCCGCATCGTGCACCGGTTGCTACGGATACACTTTGACGGCTGGGAGGACGAGTACGACCAATGGGTGGACTGCAGGTCACCTGACCTCTACCCTGTGGGCTGGTGTCAGCTGTCAGGGTATCAGCTGCAGCCACCAGCGCTTAATGCAGGTAGAATACTGTCTGTCTGTCTGTCTGTCTGTCTGTCTGTCTGTCTATCTATCTATCTATCTATCTATCTATCTATCTATCTATCTATCTATCTATCTATCTATCTATCTATCTATCTATCTATCTATCTATCTATCTGTCTATCTATCTATCTATCTATCTGTCTGTCTGTCTGTCTGTCTGTCTGTCTGTCTGTCTGTCTGTCTGTCTGTCTGTCTGTCTGTCAGACATGTAATGAATATATACATAGAATACTCTCTCTCTCTCTATCTCTCATGGGTAAAGGTTACATGTTTTGTGCACAAACATTAATTTATTAGTCAGCGATTCTGGAAGAAACGCTTGTTTTCAAAATACCTTTTTGTCAAGGTCAGTGAATATCTCCTCATGATCCACTACCTGTAAACGTGAATGTAACTGTAGCTAACAATGTCCATGTTGTGTTTTTATGCTTTCATGGAGTTTCTTAGTTATAAACAGATGTGAAATGTAGGAGGCAGTGGGCTGTGGAAGAGACCTACTATTTAGCTTTTCACATGATTATATAATTAACCAAATGATGTATGTTCCAGGCTCCAGAGATCTCCAGTCTGCCGCGTCCAAACAGAGGAAGAAATCTCAGCAATACAAAGGACAGAAGAAGAGTAAGTTTATTAAAACAGAAGGTCGTTATAAAGTCATTAATTACAGCTTTCACAATTTTTCTTGTTTTTTTCTTGTACATTTATGGATTAATATCAGAAAATATAAAAAAAAATTGGGAAATTCTTAATTTATTTTTTTAGAAAACAATAAGTACTTTAAAGCTGGGGTATGTGATTTCTGATTGGTCAAAGTTAACATGAGCTGTACACTTTGACCAATCAGAGCGAGGCTCCGATTCTCTGTTCTTATTGGCTGTTGGGACTGTCCATTCACTTTGGCACGACTTTGTTGGTGTAGAGCGTGTCAGGGAGGGACCATAGGGGAGGGACCAAAGAGAACAAGTGGAGCGGTTGAGGTATTTGGATTCAAATCTCTATCCCAACTGCTATTTTCTCCCCAAATCCTCCACCCCAGCTTTAATTTGCTCTGAGGAACTTTCAGTCTGTGTTAATTCTAGCGCCCCCTTTAGACCAAAGGCAGATCCTCCCCTGCCTGCATGTCACTGGTCAGGTCCCCGGCTGCATATCTGAGCATTCCGTCCCATCCGCTCCCATTGTAAAAATCAATTTTATTTTACAAATATAATAATATTTCAATAATCTAATTTCACTGACTCCATTGTGTTTCTGTCAGAGAGGAAGCTGCCGATAGTGAAGCGAGCTGTCAGTCTGTCTGGCGCCATGGTAACGGGCGTCTCCAGGAACCAATCAGGAGACGAGAACGAAACGCCCCCAAACTACCCATCAACCCCGTCACCTACTGGGCCCCTGGGAAACCCCAATACAGGTACACTGTGAAACCTGTGTGTGTGTGTGTGTGTGTGTGTGTGTGTGTGTGTGTGTGTGTGTGTGTGTGTGTGTGTGTGTGTGTGTGTGTGTGTGTGTGTGTGTGTGTGTGTGTCTGTGTCTGTGTCTGTGTCTGTGTCTGTGTCTGTGTCTGTCTGTCTGTCTGTCTGTCTGTCTGTCTGTCTGTCTGTCTTATTTCTCATTAAATAAGTGGTGGAAGAAGTTGGAACAGCTGTTTTGATCAGCATACCCAGTATAACACCCTGATTCGAAATATTTTTAAGTAGTGTCCTTGAATGTACTTTTTAAATTTCTTGTGCTTTTATTATGTTTTGTAAGGTGTCCTTGGGTGTCAATAAAGGCGCCCACAAATGAAATGTATTATTATTATGTTAAGTGTGAACTAGGCTTAACTGCAGTGAAACACTAGTACCACGTTTGGACCTGAAAATTAGCAGAATATATTGCTCTGGAAAAAATTCAGAGACCAGTCTGGATTTTTCTTAAATCTTCATCTCTGCATTACTTAATGGAAACGCTCTTAATAACGAAAAAAATATTGGTATTTTGTAGAAATGTTGTCTGTAGTTTATATCATAAAACCAAATTGTTCATTCTACTCAAACATATGCCTATAAATAGTAAAACGAGAGACACTGAACATTTTGAGTGGTCTCTTAAATTTTTCCAGGGTTGTATCGCTGCCTTTAACTTTCAAATTGTTATAGATTCTAAACGTGAGATTTTAAAAAGTGTATTTATTAAATAACCGTCGTTGACTCCACGTTTGTGTCTCAGCAGCTTCACAGATTAAAGAAGAAAACCTTGAAGCAGAAGTTTGTTCTGAACGCAATGAAACAGAAACCAACGGATCTACTGATTCCTTTACTAACATGAACTAGAAGGCCTCATCTGTCTGTCTGTCTGTCTGTCTGTCTGTCTGTCTGTCTGTCTTGTCTGTCTGTCTGTCTGTCTGTCTGACTGTCTGTCTGTCTGTCTGTCTGTCTGTCTGTCTGTCTGTCTGTCTGTCTATCTATCTATCTATCTATCTATCTATCTATCTATCTATCTATCTATCTATCTATCTATCTATCTACTTTCCGTCCATCCAGTTTCAGTTGCCCCGCAAAATTCTCCAACCAATAACTTTACATTTGAAAGCAGTTAATTTTAAGTGTAAAGAAGTTACATACATAACATTTTAGTATTTTATTTAACATGTTATGAGTGGTTTTATTGCAACAACGATTTATTGATTTCCCTTTATTGATTTTACTAGTAACCAATAAGCTGAGATTTTAAATAAATGTATATAAAGCTATAACGTATCCTAACAAACGTAACATTTATTTGTTTGTTAAGTATTCAACATTTTCTGAGTGGTTGTAGGGTAACCACTCATATCCAGATTTTCTCATTTCGAAAACGAAAAATCCACGCGCCACCAAATCCATCGACAACTACGCTTAACAACATGTTAAAGGAATACTTCACCCATACGGAACCGGCGTTCTATAATCATTATAAAATCACTGTTATAATATAATGAATGAGGTTTTTCTTCCCTCAGTCTTCCCTCAGTCTTCCCTTGGCCCAGCTGTCCTGTTAATCCTAACCCTTACTGTGATTTCACAAGAAGGAAAATGTAGGGTTAGACAGTGAGACCATAAAACACTCTTTCTGCCTTTTCTCAGGCTAGGATGATCCGATTTCATTTTTTTTGGCACATTTATACTAAATAGGATCTCCGAGTTCAATACACCTTCATATTCCCACCGGTGAAGTAGGGCTTTAAATGAATTGATTTTTATTGTGTCTGATGGTGTTTTTATTCTTCAACTCCCCTCTAGCGATCTCAATTTTTGGTTTACCCAAGAACAAAATACCATTTCGCTCATTTTGGTTTTTCAAGCCATTTTCTGAAGGATCTCTACACACTCTGGAATGAGATTAAAATATACTAAGAAGTGTACAGGTATAAAAGATGATTAAAGGTGCTACGAGGAACTTTTAAAATATTTCTGAAACAGTTTCATTGTTCCTCTGATGATCATAAACAACATGTAACAGCAAACAAGACCGTCATGCTATTTTTATATAGTTTTTCTTAATGCCTTTGTCATGGGTATACGCTCACCCTGGAACAACAAGCTGGCGTGGTAAAAACACTACCGCTTTTGTCCAAAGGGGGGCGCTAGAATTAACACACACTGAAAGTTCCTTGTGGCACCTTAAAGGAAGGCAGTAGTGTTACTCATCTTTGGTTCAAATTAAGTGAAAAAAAGGAGATTTAAAAAAAAAACTTTTCTAAGAGGATTTTTTTACGCTAAAATCTGTTGTTGTTTGAACGTGTTTATGTGTCGTGTTCGGGGTCAAAACTCTTGACGTGATAATAATTAATATAATACTGGATGCTGTGTAATGTCATGTTGAGATTAGCAGTCATTTAAAAACGTGTGTGTGTGTGTGTGTGTGTGTGTGTGTGTGTGTGTGTGTGTGTGTGTGTGTGTGAACATCCATAAAGTAAAGCTTCCCTCAAGAAATAACAAAACAGCTTTTTGACTTTATGTAACAAGTTTGATCTAAATCCTCAATTGCTAAACATTAATACCTCACAAAAAGTTTAGTAAGGAAGGAGTCAGTGATTCTGGAGAACGCTTGTTGTCAAAACATTTTTGTTGTTGTTGTCTAAATCAGTGAATATCTCCTCATGATCCGCTACCTGTCTGTACTGTGTGAATATCTCCTCATGATCCGCTACCTGTCTGTACTGTGTGAATATTTCCTCATGATCCGCTACCTGTCTGTACTGTGTGAATATCTCCTCATGATCCGCTACCTGTCTGTACTGTGTGTGAGATGGGGAAATGTACTGACTTTTACAAAAAGTGATTTTGACAACAAGCGTTCTCCAGAATCACAGACTACACCTTTTAAATAGTGATCAAAAGAATATTTAGAATGATAAAGTTGGGGAAACAATATAGGTTTATCTATTATATAGTATAAGAGATCTTTTCAAAAACTTTTAGGACTATATTTGATTTGAAATACAATTTACAAAACTTATCACATTCTAAACTAATGGTAAACATGCAGTATAGCAGGTGTGCAATAATATAAAATATTAAAATAAATTCTGTGTGTCTCTGTATCTCAACGTTAGTGCAAATGAGGGAGGCAGTGTGCTGTGAAAGCCGAAATTAAGAAAACAAATGCGTCTATAAAATGTATATATTTGAGTGTGGACTTGGCTAAAAAAAAATTGTTCGTAAACGTTACGAGTCATATTACATGTGTTGGTGCCGACAGTAACAGCTGTACATCTGTGTGTGTGTGTGTGTGTGTGTGTGTGTGTGTGTGTGTGTGTGTGTGTGTGTGTGAGTGTGAGAATCGATCAATCAATCCGTGTCCTCAAATGTCTGACTTGTATCTAGCGCTGTTTTGTGTATTTCGTCTATTTTGTACGTGAAACTCCCACAACGTCTCGCTGTCTGTTTTGTACCTTGGTGCTAAATATCGGTTATATATAAAAACACACATTTGATAAACGTTTTTACAAAAGGTTTTTCTAGAGATCGTCTGCGACTGTCGAGTGGCTAAGAAGTTGTATTTTGGACGCAGCTGTTTTCTGTAAACGGTAAAATGATTGTATGTGTAATTTAAGATGGAAACTGTTCAGTGTTAAAGGAGCAGTGTGTAGTTTCAGAGGAGGGGGATTTGTTTACATTCACAGAGCCTGCAGTTAGTTTACTAAGCATGTTTTCTCTACATGTAATTCTTAGTGTTGAATAATTCTATCATCATAACTCAAATTATTCTGAGGAACCTGGAACCAAACGTTAAGACTAGAATATGTTTGTAAACCAAACTGTGAGCCCTGCTGCTGTAAACAACAACAGTGAAACAGTAACTTTTCAGGAAGCTTTCTAACTTCAAACAGTGTTCCAGGGATCTACATTTTCCTGTGAGGAAAGTTTGTTTATTCAGTTATGGAGAATATACCTTAGAAAATGTTTCACTGCTCTGGCACAACAAAAAGTTACATAGTGCACCTTTAATGATTTATGTGTGAATTTGTGTTTTAAAATCTTTGTCAGTTTGTGAAGTGTTGTGTATGTCAACAATGTAAGGAGGATATTATGGGTTTATAGGATGTCTGTGGGGTTTTGAGTGAAATAATGTGTATTTTAAAGGTGTAGTCAGTGATTCTGGAGAACGCTTGTGGTCAAAATCACTTTGTCTAAATCAGTGAATATCTCCTCATGATCCACTACCTGTCTGTACTGTGTGTGCGCTAAAAAAAAACCCAGTGTTAATACACAGCCTGGACTATTTTTTTTCTATTTTTCTGGCTTTTATCTGATATTTAAATGTAAACATTGCAGTATTTCACATGACGCCTTTCAGACCTGCATAAAAGAGCCAATTCAAAAAATACAGAAACGTTTTTAAGCTAAAATTCGCAAATCCAAACCCAGTATTATTTCTAATTTCTTTTGAAGGTGCTACGAGGAACTTTTAAACATTTCTGAAACAGTCTCATTGTGTTGTGTGTCTCATTTTTCCTCTGATGATCATAAATTATATATAACAGCAAACCAGACCATCAGTGCTATGAATGCTATTTTTATATAGTTTTTCTTTATGCCTTTGTCATGGATACGCTCACCCAGGAACAACAGCTGGCGTGGTAAAAACACTACCGCTTTTGTCCAAAGGGGGCGCTAAAATTAACACACACTGAAAGTTCCTCGGAGCAACTTTAAATAGGTGTTAAATAGGATTAAAAAAAGGAATCTATGTGTGTGTGTTATTGTCCAGTTGGTCCACATAATGTTTACTGAGCTCTTATATTAAAAAACTATATATAAACATATTGATCTACAGCCCTGGAAAAAATGAAGAGACCAGTCTGGATTTCTCTTCAATCTTCATCTCTACATTACTTATTGAAAATGCTCTTTAATGACAATATTTTTATTGTGAATATAGTAGAAATGTTGTCAGTAGTTTATATTATAAAATCTAAATCTTCATTCTACTCAAACATATGCTTTTTGATTTGATTTAGTTTATTTCAGACATATCCACATACAAAACAAAATGAAAAGCATGGAAATACAATAAACAAAAATTATGTTTTCACAAAAAAAAAAAAAAAAAAAAAAAAAATTATCTGTGTTGTTGAGATATGCCTGAAAAGGAGCAGGAAGAAGTATACACTTATTTAATCCTTACCCTTATGCCTTTAAAGAGTAAAGCAAGAGACACTGACCATTTGGAGTGGTCTCTCAATTTTTTTCCAGAGCTGTATATAAGAATATACACTATAAGATCTTTATATTGTGTGTCTGACGAAAGAAATGTAGTTCTGTTCTGATGTTGAAGCTTTTTTTAATACATTGTGCAATGTTTTGGCAGCATGATTGTGAAGAAAATATTACATTTGCAGTATTCGACTCATTTTACATTTTTTATGCAATAAAAAAAAGTTATGAGATAAAAAATGTTGAATTTTGAAATGTGTGTCTTTTTATTTCACTACGAATGTTCTCGTGATATCTGCAGAACTACTGAAAATGCTGAATTACTTTCTCATCGTTTTGACGTACCAATTTGTTAAATAGAGTCTCAGTCCTCTTCACAGCAGACCCGGGTTAGAATCCAGCCCGGGTCGTTCTCTGCATGTCATTCCCCTCTCTGACACATTTCATCTCTGTCTCTACACACTGTCTAATAAACTGAACAATGCCAAAAAAAATAATCTTTAAAATAAGAAATAAAAATGTTCTGAAAATGTGTGAAACAATATCTTTGAAGCTCAAATTTTTCAACAAAAATTTCAGGCAACACAGCTGCTCATTTGAATCGTATAATAAAATCTCTGGTAAACTGAACTGTGTCAATATCTGTTTCATTGACAGATGAAATGTGTTTCAGACGTTGAAGAATGAACTGTATTAACTTTTATGAACCTCTCTTGTACTTTCTGCTTCCTGATCAAATCAAATCAAATCAGTTTTATTTGTATAGCCCAAAATCAGAAATACATTTGTCTCAGTGGGCTTTACATTCCATACAATATGATACAATATGACACCCTGCCCTTACACCCTTAGCTCGGCTGAGAAAAAACTCCCAGTAAAAACCCTTTACCGGGATTAAATGATAATTATCGAATGTTAAAGATCAATACATGATGTGTTTTAATAGGCTTTTCCAAAAATCCTATTGAAAATAAATGTTCAAAAATACTATAAAATTAAGTTTTAAAAATATAGTCTAAGGGTTACTGCTATTTTTGCATTATGGAGAAAATTGGGAAAAAATCTACATATTTTTAAGTGGAAAGTTATCAAGTGCTGTAACATCTGCTCCGGTGTCCTGTCAATATATCAATAAATATATATATATATATATATTTTTAAATCAGTAAAAGGCTATTTTGCTAGCCTGGCACCGCCCGCCTACCTACTTCGGCTCAATTTTTATTTCCCTTCAGTATCTGTCTGAGTCCGCGGTATATTTGCGGGTTTTCTCCAGCCAGATTTTACCAATTAGCAAACAGAGGGAGTGGCTGAGAACAATGACGTTGAGTTTCAGCCGGCGCATGTCATACGTCACGACCAAACGTTATGCTGTTGGTTGGCAGATCCAGAGTGGCACTGGGCAGATCCAATAGTTCTTAAACTTCAACAGACACCCGCCTTCAAGTGAGTGAACGTTTTAAAAATAAAATAGATTGAAGCACAGACAGCGTAGTGGTTAACATGTGACTTTATTGATGAGTGCGACATGACATTGGAATGGCCGGTGAAGACCTTGGTATGGTATCGAGGTGCGCTGGGTTTAGGGGAGGGGTTAGTGGAGGTGGGTGGGGCTTAGTTAAGGTTGGGTGGGGCTTAGTTTACTCATAGATGAAGGTCTGGGCGCAGGGAGTGTAAGCAACGAACTCCTCGGCCTTGAACCAAAGGTCAACCTCCTTCTTGGCGTTTTCCAGAGTGTCGCTGCCGTGGATAATGTTCCTGAAGAAAATAAATAAGATTAGGAACTGTCTGTGTGTGTGTGTGTGTGTGTGTGTGTGTGTGTGTGTGTGTGTGTGTGTGTGTGTGTGTGTGTGTGTGTGTGTGTGTGTGTGTGTGTGTGTGTGTGTGTGTGTGTGTGTGTGTGTGTGTGTGTGTGTGTGTGTGTGTGTGTGTGTGTGTGTGTGTGTGTGTGTGTGTGTGTGTGTCATTTAGAGGAATAAAAAAACGCAAGAATCTGAAGTAATTTGATTTGAAAAAAATGTAATTAA
>NC_137220.1:1282367-1427367 GCF_949987685.1 Ammodytes marinus
CACACACACACATACACACACACACACACACACATACACACACACCTTAGGCTTGCCCTGGAAGTTGAATGTATGGACGTAAAAAGTGAAAGCAAGTCTAGTACTTCAAGTAAAAGCATTTTTGAAGCTATCACACGTGGGCTGAGAACATGATTTTGAAATAGTTTTGCTTGGTTTTTCGTAGACAGTAGGCTAATTTAAATTCAAAGTTATTTGTGGATGCATACAGTGTGTGTGTGTGTGTGTGTGTGTGTGTGTGTGTGTGTGTGTGTGTGTGTGTGTGTGTGTGTGTGTGTGTGTGTGTGTGTGTGTGTGTGTGTGTGTATATCTACCTTGGTTTTGGGTCGAGGAGAACTTGTGAAGACTAGCAGCGGATGCGATCACCAAGGCCTAACACCAGCAGTGCGGCTCTATTTAAAGGGTTTACTATGGAGGGGAGGGGCTGTGTGTGTGTGTGTGTGTGTGTGTGTGTGTGTGTGTGTGTGTGTGTGTGTGTGTGTGTGGGTGTGTGTGTGTGTGTGTGTGTGGGTGTGTGTGTGTGTGTGTGTGTGTGTGTGTGTGTGTGTGTGTGTGTGTGTGTGTGTGTGTGTGTGTGTGAGTTAAGGGGGGTGTTTGGGAGTGGGTTCTGTGTGTTCAGCATGAATGGCTGAATTGACAGGTGTGTGTGTGTGTGTGTGTGTGTGTGTGTGTGTGTGTGTGTGTGTGTGTGTGTGTGTGTGTGTGTGTGTGTGTGAGTAGTACATCTATCTTTGTGAGGACCCACTTAAAAGGAACCTGTAATGTTTCTGAAACAATCTCATCTTTCCTCTGATGATCATAAATTACATGTAACAGCAAACGAGACCATCAGTGCAGAGAATGCTATTTTTATATAGTTTTTCTTAATGCCTTTGCTCTGGTCTGAATCCCCGCCAACTCAGACCAAATGATTTACAGCAGACGGGGAAAAGCCTGTTTATGAATATAACTATTAAACAGTAGCACAGAACGGACAAACTTGACGGCCTTACACATTTTTATATATAGTGGGCGTCCTGGGGAAATGCACCTGTTGGAAGACCAAGAAGAAGAAGTAGGGGAGAACGGGGTAATTTGTCACATGGGTTGGATGTCACATTCGTTATATCTCGCCACCAGAGCGCGCTAGCTCTGAAATGTTGATATAAAAAAGGTCCAGAATTGGGATCAGAGGTCACATACATAGACTTCCTTGGAGGAAGACAGCTGCATTTCAGGTGAGAGGATGTTTTGTGTTTTTCATGTCAAATTCAAAATATTTTGCTTCTCAGTATTTTTCTTCTAGGCTTTTACACAATGGGTTTATAACAAAACACTTGTTACCCTCAGAAAGTGTGAAGGGTAAACTATAGTTTAGATTGTGGTTAGCAAGCTAATTAGTTGTCAGATGGTTGTTGGCCTTGATGCTAGCAAGAAATTCAAGTTGGGGTTGGTCGTCAAATATTTTGGGGGGTTGGTTGTCACATGTTATCTCAAGGCTGCAGCCAGAAAAGGAACCCAATAACAAAAGAAATTGTCAAGCTGTATCCTCACTGACACCCCAGAGAAGGAAAGAATAGAGCAGGAAAAGGCAGCTAGCAAGCAAAAGAAAAAAGGGCAACAAAATCAAAACAACCCAGTGCATCCCAAACTAGACCAGCTGCCAAGGCTACAGAACGTTATGTAGGCCTATTTGTCAACTTGACAATGCAATTAAACATTCAAATTTGGTTCTGCCTCCTTGCCTTTTTTTTAAGATTTTTCCCATTAAGATAACATTGTGACAAACAACCCCATAGTGTGTGACAACCGACCCCTTGATGGGGTTGGTTGTCACAATGTGTCAGAGTGTCTTTGATGGTAAATTACTTCTTCATTACAATAAGTTGGAAAAAAAGAGAGACACACATTTCTAGCCAACACCTTAAGCTTCAATTTAATGTAGGAATGGCTATTGACAGATGTTTTGGTGATGAGCAATTCTCACTAGAGTAAAAAGTGTGCCTACTTACCCCGTTCTCCCCTACTATAGAATAAATAACTAAATACATCTTCACCTCATCACTTGATATTGTGGAAAGACTTGAGGCAGTGGTGGATGATGCCAACTTTAGTAACTAGCTTCTTGTCCTTGAAGGCCACCGTAGCTTCTGTAAATTCTCCTCTAAAGGGAAGGGGTTAGCAAGGGAGCGCTGACATCTACAATCTCAGCCCTTGATGCCGGTAAATTTTCAAATTATACAGACTGCACCTTTAAAGGGTACAGCCCCATTGACCAGCCCTAAATGTCCTTTATTTTATGGAACATAATATTGTTAGGAAAGTTGAATTATAGAAGAAAAAGATTTAGTTTGTCTCAATACATATTGTCAAATGCAGCATGCTGAAAATACCCAGATGTCCTACTACATCCACTATGATTGTGTAGTACCGGTATGTAGTGCAGTAAAAAGAGATAGGTTGTGATTTGGAACGCAGGGTCTAAGTACTTATGATTTACTAGGCGTCATGATTTTACATATATAGACACACACACACATATCTGCAAAAACACACACACACACACATACACACATACATACATACACACAAATATATAGATACACGCGCACACACACACACACAAACACACTTGCAGAAACACACAGACACTCTCTCTCACACACACACACACACACACACACAAACACACTTGCAGAAACACACACACACACACACACACACACACACACAGTAGCTTTCACAAGTGAAGTGCAGACGTGTCTCTTCGCATGTTGTCTTACGTTGCACACATGTGTTGGTTGAGTCGTGTCAACAGGTCTAAACTCATCAGCTTCACTCACATATCAGCTGTCTGTCTGTCAGTCTGTTACTGACACAAAATGCTGATAAAGGCTGCGTTCCAGTCCCCACACTATCTACTATTTAGTATGGTAGAAATATTTAGGGTGTCCCAATTCTTGTGGCGTATACCCATCACATGGTATTGTTTTTTAAAAAGCCTCCTGTGGACAGGTGTTGTAAACTAGCATTTATGCTAACACACTGTAAACAATGCATCTGGTTCGTCCAATGACATTGTCGTGTCCATGTCCAAATAAAATCTACTATACTACAAAGGCATTAAGAAAAACTATATAAAAATAGCATTCTTTGCACTGATGGTCTCGTTTGCTGTCGTTTACTGAAAAATTTAACTTATTCAGAAATATTGAAAAGTTCCTCGTAGCTACTTTAAACCAAAAAGGGCCTAAACTATATCACTGTGTATGTCTAATGAATCTAGAATATATGAAACTTTCACCTTTTGAATTAAATTACAGAAAAAAAACAAGCTTTTCCATGAGATGCACCTCTCTATCACTCACTCACTCACACACACACACACAGACACCCGTCCACCCACACA
The DNA here is from genome assembly GCF_949987685.1 of Ammodytes marinus. Classification (NCBI taxonomy): domain Eukaryota; kingdom Metazoa; phylum Chordata; class Actinopteri; order Uranoscopiformes; family Ammodytidae; genus Ammodytes; species Ammodytes marinus. Next base: position 1,285,774 of record NC_137220.1, read on the forward strand.
CACACACACACACACACACACACACACACACACACACACACACACACACACACACACAGAGAGTAGACTCTGCGGTCCAACCATGGACACTTTATCCCTTATATCATTATATAACTCTGTTCGTTTTGCTGAATGTAAAAATGTAAAAATGTTGAATGCGTGAGTGATGAGGGAGTATTTATAGGGACTAGAATACTTGCCTCTATCCCATCGCCTACTGTAAAGCCCACGGGATTGTGTGTGTGTGTGTGTGTGTGTGTGTGTGTGTGTGTGTGTGTGTGTGTGTGTGTGTGTGTGTGTGTGTGTGTGTGTGTGTGTGTGTGTGTGTGTGTGTGTGTAAAGCCCACGGGGATAATGTAGTGTGTGATTGAGTGAGTGTGTCCTTCATTATGCACCTGTTATTAAATACCTCCACACAACACACACACACACACACAAACACACACACACACACACACACACACACACACACACACACACACACACACACACACACCTTGAGCTCCAACCTTCACCCTTCCCCCAATATTTGACCCTAAATATAAACGTTTTCCAAATGAGGGATGGAAAGCTGCTAGCATCTCCACTCCCCTCTCACTTGCACACACTCCAGATTTTAACACATCTTACACAGCAAAGTATGGGACCCCTGGAACCTCCCCCGACACACACACACACACACACACACACACACACACACACTTGTACGGCTATACTTGTGAGGACACTCATTGACATAATGCATTCCCTAGCCCCTTACCCTAACCCTAACCATCCAAACTAAATGCGTAACCCCAACCCTTACACTAACCCTAACATAAACCTAATTCATACCTGAACCTTAAAACCTAGTGTTAACCCTCAAACAGCCCTTTAAAGGCCTGTCCTTAAAACCTAGTGTTAACCCTCAAACAGCCCTTTAAAGGCCTGTCCTTAAAACCTAGTGTTAACCCTCAAACCGCTGTCCCAAAGGGAGAACTGGACAAAATGTCTTCACTTTGCAAAAATGTCCTCATAACTGAGATGTAAAACTCAAATTGGTTCTCACAATGATAGTTTACCTACACAAACACTCACACACACACACACACACACACACACACACACACACACACACACACACACACACACACACACACACTACAATCTGCAGTCCAGTCCCCTCTCACTTGCGCAGACACTTGAAATTTTAGCACATCTTACACAGCAAGAGATTGGGGCCACGGGAACCTGCCCCCGAACACACACACACACACACACACACACACACACACACACACACACACACACACACACACACACACACACACACACACACACACACACACACACACACACACACACACACACACACACACACACACATTTTTGCAGACCTTAGACAGCAAAGTATGGGTACCACAGAAACCTGCCCAGATACACATGCACACACACGCACACACACCAGACACACACACACACACACACACAGTGGAGTCTGCAGTCCATTCCCCTCTCACTTGCACACACTCTAAATTTCTGCACATCTTAGACAGCAAAGTATGGATACCACAGAAACCTGCCCAGATACACATGCACACACACACACACACATACACACACACACACACACACAAACACACACGCACGCACGCACACACATGCACACACACCAGACACACACACACACACACACACACACACACACACACACACACACACACACACACACACACACTCAGACACACACGTACACACACACACACACACACACACAGCATTGGTCTGAGCTAAGTGGTTTCCAATGTAACTAATCTGCTGTCGTGCAAATTAAGATTGTTTCCAACTCCACTGGAAGGATCCAGTTCTGCTGGACTGAGAGTGAAACGTGTCAGCAACTTCAGAACAGATCGGTGTGACGTCTGCAGTGTCCTCAAGATGACCTGCAGCTAAATGCATTAACTCAGTACTTTATAAGGGAGATTTGGGTCTATTTATCTTCCATAACATGTCTTCTTTCATACTCTCTCTCTCCCTCTCTCTCTCTCCCTCTCTTCCATAACATGTCTTCTTTCATACTCTCTCTCTCTCCCTCTCTTCCATAACATGTCTTCTTTCATACTCTCTCTCTCTCTCCCTCTCCCTCTCTTCCATAACATGTCTTCTTTCATACTAGTATAAATCAAAGGTCCAACATGTACATTCAGGTGTTTATCTGACTAAACCTTGTCTGTTTGCGTCTGTATATTTCTCCTATACAACCATCTTTAACAGACATTATCTAAGGATTTGTTTTTTTATTTTATTCACTGAACCACAAATCTCAACTTCTAAAGCACTTACATCAACTAAACTTTCCATAATCATTCTCAGCACTATTCTGAAGGTTATTACAGAAGGATTTGTTCATATGTTGTTCACTGTCTGATTTATGAGACATTTTCTTCTTAAAAACATGCTGAAAAGGCCTTTTTCAGACCTTTACATAGTATTTTTTTGATTTATAAAATGAAAAAAATTCTACATCCAAAATCTCCTCTGTGAAAAGTTTGGACAGTAATATGTTGTAAAAATGAAATAAAGATGTGAACTCTGGCTTCATCCAACATCTAGATTTCTAAAGAGATGCAAAATGTTACGGTGTGGCAGACAGGCAGGCAGGAAAGCAGGACCCAAATGCAAGACGCATCAAATAAGGTGATTTATTAGCTCAAAAAGGCAACCAAAAAACACCAACAGGCAAAAAAGGCAAAAAGTAAAACAAAGTCCAGGAGTCCAGGAGTACATGAAACAAGGAACAGAGGGAACACACAAGACAAAGACTCACCGACACTGACAAACCATAATGTACAGACAAGGAACAAAGGAACACAAGGAGTATATATACCAGACACAACGAGACACAGGTGTATCACATCAGGGGAGGGAGCAGCAATCACACAGGAGGGAAACTTGACAGGACATGGGGAGGAACAAGACAGACATACCAAAATAAAACAGGAAACACCAAAACAAGACAGGACAAAGACAGACCATGACACAAATCATAAATAGTAAGTTCGCATAAGTTTCCAAATTTGCGTAATTATTCAAACATTTTAGAATGACATTAAAGGTGAAGTAAGCGATATGTTCATTTTAATATACGTGTTAAATCGCTCTATCATCATCATACAGTGATCACATATATAGTGTGCGCGGTTCATAACAGGTCTCTCAGTCACCCGCTCTGCTTGTAATCGGCAAATAAACGGCAAATAAACTTTTCTGGGAGTCCACAATCTGATATCCAATCCAAGTAGGGACGACGGAGGAGAAGTATTATTCTTAACAATTAAAAAAAACAAGGTGCTTAGGTGAACAGTCGCTTACTTAGCTTCTGTAAAATGTTGAAGGGACCAACAGATCGGTGAATGTAGATACTTGGGGCTTTAAGTGCTCCCCACCAGCATAGAGGAAGATACCCGAAATAGAAAACAAACTAAAAAGGCAAAGTAAGATTTAACATATATCAGAATAGCCACAGAGGTGGAACGTATAAAATAGTATTAGGGCTACAGGGAAGAACATTTTTTAGGAATTTTTTGAGGGGGCCGCATTTGTGCAAGCTGAGCTAGCAGGTACCAGAAAAATGCAAGGATAGTCTTCCCAAAAACAAAATCTTCATAAAAATATTTTTTTTTAAATCCACCTCTTAATTTTATTTCTTCCCTGTTGCCTGAATACTCTTCTGTACATATGAGCAGCAATTAAAGATGAAATTCGGGGAAAATTTTGTTGACAAAATCACCTTATGACAAATTGAGTGAATATCTCCTCAAAATCTGCTTCATGTACATACTGAGTGCGCTGAAAAAAATCTGGTGTTAATACACAGCCTGGGCTCTGTAAACGGACATGTTTACATTCTACGGTGGGCCCTTTGTTTACACTCTCATCCAAATCCACCATCTAATAGAAAGTTTGTCAAGTCAAGACACATTACGGGTCAGAAAAATCCACACATAAAACCTTGTAGTCAATGACACATCATACACAGAGAGCTTCATGAGTATTCAACGTTTATTATTATAAATATATTATTATTTCATATTATACAACTTAATATATTAGACTTTGTATTATGTGCTGAATTTTTTAATAAATAAGAACAAAGAACAATAAACAGAAATACAGACAACGTGTAACAACTCTGATGGACAAAGTAAAAATAGTTTTTATCCGTTAAAGAAATCCATTAACCTTCAAATCTCAAAACATGTCGAAACAATTTGAGCATTCTTAATAATCTTAGACTGTAAACAAGTCATATGAACAGAACCAGTGAAGGGATTCTTTGAGAACAGCTAACAGTCTTTAACATGGATCCAACTTATCAAGACATCACAACAAGAAAGGTGTGTCTGTGATTTAACAGTGAGAAGAACATAAAACATCCCTTGAGGACACTTTCCCTGCGTTCCAAATTACATACTTTTTCTTTTTAATACATTTCATACTAAAGTACAGAAGAGTTTTAGTCTTTTTACTACACTACATACTACAGTACAGAAGAGTTTTAGTCTTTTTACTACACTACATACTACAGTACAGAAGAGTTTTAGTCTTTTTACTACACTACATACTACAGTACAGAAGAGTTTTAGGGCCACAGACAGGAGAGAAAAATAAATCAGATAAGGAATTTTTTTCTTCTTCATTATGTTGAGAAATGTCAAGAATAAAGAGGAATACTCCAAAATGCTATTGGAGTTAGTGGGGCATTTACGTATTTTCAGCATACTACAATCGACGTGTATGTAATTTGGGACATCCTAAATCTTTTTCTTGCATACTAAATAGTAGGGAAGTATGGGGATTGGAACGCAGGGGATGTGTAGCCAAGACTAAATGGTCTCATTGGAACAGCATCAGGTAACATTGGATCATTTCAAAACCTCTGCTCCATTCTAGAAGTATTTATGTGAACACTGCAACAACTATTAAATATATAATAATAAATAAAACCTTAAATGCTTTATGCTTTGACTATGTTGAACAGCAACACTTATAACGAGTGTTTAACATTTACATGACAGTTAATCTGAAGTTGGACCAACACAGGAGACACTGTGTCACTTGGCTTACTGCTAGCATCTGTAACATACACCTGTTTGTGGATCTGTTTAGTTTGCATTTGTTAAAGGTGTAGTCAGTGATTGTGCAGAACGCTTGTTGTCAAAATCAGTGAATATCTCATGATCTACTACCTTTCTGTACTGTATGTGCGCTGAATAAAAACTGTAAACTGGTATGCAAACAAATGAGGCCACCGTAGCTAGTAATGTGCCCGTTTACAGAGCCTAGGCTGTGTATTAAAGTGCAGACAGGTAGCAGATTGTGAGAAGATATTTACTGATTTTGACAAACAAATTTTCACAACAAGAACTCTTCAGATTCACAGACTACCCTTTTAACTAAAAAAAATGTTTGCTGTCTTTCTAATCACCTTAAATTGATCTCAATGTGTGTGTGTAAACCGGGGTCAGATATGAGCAGGAGCTCAAGGGAAAATCTCAAATAACCCTTGAAATTCCTTTGACAGAGGCTTTTAATGAGTGTAACAGAGAATTTTTGGCATGGATTTTAACGGTATTTATATGCATCTGCGCAACGCCAGAGTCAAAATATATAGTTGTCATTAAATTCTATTCTAAGCAGTATTAAAAAGGTTATAAAAAATGGGATTTTGAAAACCGTGGTCATACTCTGGTAGATGAAACCAAGTATTTTGAAACATTTGATAAAATTGGAAAATTTAAAAAACAGGTTGTGTTAAATGATATCATCTCATATTGATCGGCCCCTGAATCAAATCGAAGTCCTATATCACGGCAGTCTTTGTGACTCTGCAAATATTGTATCATTGTCCATTGAATCTAAATGTGTGTCGTGATGAAACCAGCGATTTAATCCAACAAGTAAATAACGGTCTCCCACATGAACCACAGTACTACGGCTTCTCTCCCGTGTGTGTCCTCTTGTGTCTATTGAGGTTGGAGCGCTGACTGAACGATTCCCCACAAATGTCACAGTGGTACGGCTTCTCCCCTGTGTGTGTCCTCATGTGAGTACTGAGGTTGGAGCTCACACTGAACGCTTCACCACATATGTCACAGTGGTACGGCTTCTCCCCTGTGTGTGTCCTCATGTGAGTATTGAGGTGGGGTCTCTGACGGAACGCTTCCCCACAAATGTCACAGTGATAAGGCTTCTCCCCTGTGTGTGTCCTCATGTGAGTATTGAGGTTGGAGCGCTGACTGAACGCGTCCCCACAAATGTCACAGTGGAACGGCCTCTCCCCTGTGTGTGTCCTTGTGTGATCATTGAGGCTGTCTCTGCGACTGAACGCTTCCCCACAAATGTCACAGTGGTACGGCTTCTCCCCTGTGTGTGTCCTCCTGTGTTTATTGAGGTCGGAGCTCTGAATGAACTGTCTCCCACAAATGTCACAGTGGTACGGCTTCTCCCCTGTGTGTGTCCTCATGTGTCTAATTAGGTTGGATCTCACACTGAATGCTTCACCACAAATGTCACAGTGGTACGGCTTCTCCCCTGTGTGTGTCCTTGTGTGTATGATCAGGTGCCGGTTCGTGAGAAATGTCTTCCCACAATCTTGACACTCAAAGTCTTTAATCCCTGTGTGTATCTTGGAATGCCTCTGTAGGTTTTTCCTGCTGGAGAACCTCTTGCCACAAACCTTACAAACCAGGTTTTCATGTTGAGTTCCCTCTGGATGACTGAGGAGCTTCTTCTTGGACTCACTCGTACTCTCGTGGGATTTCATGTGCTGTCTTAAATCAAACATGTAACGGAAACCCCGTCCACACACGGTACAAGTCCTGCTGTCTCTAAAACTTCTGGCAGAAGACTCGCTGTCGGGCAGCGGCGCCTGGACATTCTCTTTCTCTTTTTCACTTTGTTTTTGCGGAGCAGTCGATTTCCATCTCCATGTATTTGTTTGACCGTCATCCACAAGTTGTTCCTCCGGCTCCTCTTTTATCTCTAAGCCGAAACCAAGCGAGCTCTGGTTCCCGTAGCTGTTTTCTGTATTTATAATGGTGTGAGAAAGGCCTGGGGGCTCAGATGGGTCATGGTTAAACTCTTCTTTGATGGAGGGTTGTGTTGAAGTCTCCTCTCCGGCCAGAGCAGCAGCACTGTTGGTCAACGAAGGTAGTGTAGCTACAGGAGGAGATAGAAGCAGAAGTCACTCAATAGGCCACTTTACCTGACTATAACTGGATCAAATACACAGAGTATTTATCTACAACACTTAAGATCCTTATTGTGGAGAAAGAATCCAAATATTACATGTCATTGTCATTGTAAGAAACAAAGGCCCAGACCACAAAGCTTGGTCAGTTGGACTTGTGGAGAGCGACTCATTCTCATGCAGGAGGAGGAACATCATCCACATCAGACAAGTTTACACAACTTTATCACACAAGTCATGGTCGCCATCTTGAAAATAATGTATTATCCAAATAGCAATTCCCAAGAATGTATGATGGATCAATTGAACTTATTTCTTCCTCAATGTAATATTACCGGGCTTTCGTCCTTCGAAACTGTACATGTGTTTGTTAAAACGCTTTTCAAAAATGAGGGTAAAACAATACATTGATGTATATCGATTCATTGGCGATAGATCGAACCACATCGATGCATATTATCATCTTTAATATATGTTTTTATTTTGACAAACTCTCTCCAGGTCTCTGTGAGACACAATTTCCACTGAAAGATTTAACTGTTTTTACCTTTAAATACCTGGAAGAGCTCAGAAATAAAATGGCAAAATCACATTTTAGTTGTTTTTGTGTGAGTTGATATAAATATTACAGATTGTGTTTAAGTATATTGTCATAATCGATCTCAGCAGGACACTGAATCTATTTAATCTTGTTGCGACAGAAATGTGAAAACTACAATGAACTGATCTTATGTTGTATTGTGATGAAACCAGCGCTGTAAACCCCTAGTAAACACTGTCTCCCACATGTCCCACATTACTACGGCCACTCACCTGTGTGGGTCTTTGTGTGTTTATTGAGGGCGGAGGTCTGACTGAACGCTTTCCCACAAACGTCACAGTGGAACGGCTTCTCCCCCGTGTGTGACCTTGCGTGTTTGATCAGGTTGCCTTTCCTGGAAAATGTCTTCCCACAGTCTTGACACTCAAAGGCTTTAATCCCTGTGTGTATCTTGGAATGCCTCTCTAGAGCACTTGGGTTGGTGAACCTCTTGCCACAAACCTTACAAACCAGGTTTTCATTTTGAGTTCCCTCTGGATGACTGAGGAGCTTCTTCTTGGACTCACTCGTACTCTTGTGGAATGCCATGTGCTGTCTTAAATCAAACATGTAACGGAAACCCCGTCCACACACGGTACAAGTCCTGCTGTCTCTAAAACTTCTGGCAGAAGACTCTCTGTCGGGCAGCGGCGCCTGGACATTCTCAGTCGCTTTCCATCTCCATGTATTTGTCTGCAACTCTTTACTCTCCACCCACTCCTCATCACTGCCGTAGTTGTCGCTCTCGGACGCAGACAAGTCTGAAGAGAAGTGCCACTGTTTATTGTAGTTTGGTGTTACTGGCTGATCTCTCTCTTCTTTCACAGATTCAGGAAAGGGAAGAACGACCTCCTGTGTTTGACCGTCATCCACAAGTTGTTCCTCCTCGCTCGTCCTCTTGTGGGATTTCATGTGCTCTCTTAAATGAAACGTGTAACGGAAACCCCGTCCACACACGGGACAAGTCCTGCTGTCTATTTGACTTCTGGCAGAAGACTCTCTGTTGGGCAGCGCTGCCTGGACATTCTCTTTCTCTTTTTCACTTTCACTAGCCGTTACTGGCTGATCTCTCTCTTCTTTCACAGATTCAGGAAAGGGAAGAACGACTTCCTGTGTTTGACCGTCATCCACAAGTTGTTCCTCCGGCTCCTCTTTTATCTTTAAGCTGAAACCAAGCGAGCTCTGGTTCCCGTGGCTGTTACCTGTATTCATAATGGAGTGAGAAAGGCCTGGGGGCTCAGATGGATTATGGCTGTCTGTTTTGGATAATGTTTTCCCACAGTCTTGACTCTCAAGGTCTTTAATCCCTGTGTGTAACTTGGAATGCATCTGTAGGTTTCTCCTGTTGGCAAACCTCTTGCTGCAAACCTTACAAACCAGGTTTTCAGTTTGAGTTCCCTCCAAATGACTGAGGAGCTTCTTCTCAGACTCACTCGTCCTCTTGTGGAATTTGATGTGCTCTATTAAATGAAACATGTAACGGAAACCCCGTCCACACACGGGACAATTCATGCTGTCTCTAGGACTTCTGGCAGAAGACTCTCTGTCTGGCAGCGCTGCCTGGACATTCTCTTTCTCTTTTTGCCTTTGGGGAGCCTTCCATTTCTGTGTTCTTGTGTTTTTCTGCAGCCTCGCCTCATCGCTGCCGTAGTTGTCGCTCTCGGCCACAGAGAAGTCTGAAGCAAAGAGCAACTGTTCATTGTAGTCTGGTGTTACTGGCTGATCTCTCTCTTCTTTCACAGATTCGGGAAAGGGAAGAACGACCTCCTGTGTTTGACCGTCATCCACAAGTTGTTCCTCCGGCTCCTCTTTTATCTGTAAGCTGAAACCAAGCGAGCTCTGGTTCCCGTGGCTGTTTTCTGTATTTATAATGGTGTGAGAAAGGCCTGGGGGCTCAGATGGGTCATGGTTAAACTCTTCTTTGATGGAGGGTTGTGTTGAAGTCTCCTCTCCGGCCAGAGCAGCAGCACTGTTGGTCAACGAAGATAGTGTAGCTACAGGAGGAGATGGAAGCAGAAGTCACTCAACAGGCCACTTTACCTGAATATTACTGGATAAAATGTTATGCTTTTATCACAAAAATAACAATTATTATGGAGTTTCTCGCTAAGCTGCTATTGAGCTCTCCTCTTGTGTTACTGTTAATGTGTTTGTTAAGTTACTGCGGCTAAAAAATTATTGTGTAACGATACATCGAAAGGAGAAAGATGGAACCGTATCAAACATCAATGCATATCACCGTCTTTATCATATGCTTTTATTTTGACAGTCTCTGACATGTCTGTGTGTGACACTGTTTAACAGGTTATGTTAAATGATAGAGTCTCATATTGATCACAGGACCCTTAATCAAATCATAGTCGTTTCACAGAAGAAATTCTGACATCTGCAAATATCCAATGTAACACATCTAATATCGTATACTGTTGAAATCAAACCCTGCATGTCCCAGTGTTACAGCCTCTCACCTGTTTGGGCCCTAGTGGAGGCATTGAGGGTGGATCTCTGAGTGAGAGTTTTCCCACTAATGGCACAGTGGTACGGTCTCTCCCCTGTGTGGGCCGACTCGCTCGTCCTCTTGTGGGATTTCATGTGCTCTGTTAAATGAAACGTGTAACGGAAACCCCGTCCACACACGGGACAATTCCTGCTGTCTCTTGGACTTCTGGCAGAAGACTCTCTGTCGGGCAGCGCCACCTGGACATTCTCTTTCTCTTTTTCACTTTCACTAGCCGTTACTGGCTGATCTCTCTCTTCTTTCACAGATTCAGGAAAGGGAAGAACGACTTCCTGTGTTTGACCGTCATCCACAAGTTGTTCCTCCGGCTCCTCTTTTAACTCTAAGCTGAAACCAAGCGAGCTCTGGTTCCCGTGGATGTTTCCTGTATTTGTATCCTCAGACTTCTCACTCGTACTCTTGTGGACTCTCATGTGCTCTGTTAAATGAAACATGTAACGGAAACCCCGTCCACACACGGTACAAGTCCTGCTGTCTCTAGGACTTCTGTCAGAAGACTCTCTGTCTGGCAGCGCTGGCTGGACATTCTCTTTCTCTTTTTGTCTTTGTGGAGCCTTCCATTTCTGTGTCCTAGTATTTCTCTGCAGCCTCGCCTCATCACTGCCGTAGTTGTCGCTCTCGGCCACAGAGAAGTCTGAAGCAAAGAGCGACTGTTCATTGTAGTCTGGTGTTACTGGTTGATCTCTCTCTTCTTTCACAGGTTCAGGAAAGGGAAGAACGACCTCCTGTGTTTGACCGTCATCCACAAGTTGTTCCTCCGGCTCCTCTTTTATCTCTAAGGTCAGTGAAGGTTGAGTATCTACAGGAGATGGAAGCAGAAGTCACTCAATAGACCACTTTACCTGACAGTTACTGGATCAAATCAACAGAGAATTAATTTATAATACTTTACATCAGAGACCAAGATGACAGACTCAAAGGTAATTAGAGCGAAATGCAAGACTTAAGCTTATGCAAGTTTTCGATCCTACTTTGTGTGCTACCAAATGTATTATTGTGCTACTGTTTTCCTTTGCTTGCTAGCACCAGTGCTACCACCTAAAAAAATAAGCGTACAGCCCTGGGAGGGGGGCAGTGGTCATTGAGCCCCCCAGCTCAAGAGAGGCCACAGAGCAGCTCCATGTATGAGCCATCATGCAGCAGCAGAATGCAACACTACCAGGAGAGGGAGCCAGACCACTGCCTTCACCAGTAGGTTGTTGGACAGAAGAAATTAGCCTGAGCATTTAATATTATTTAAATGTTTTATTTTTATTCATATTTTTTATTTGCCTATCTAATGTCTATTCTATACTTGATGTATTTTATTCTTGATGTATTTAATGCCCCTGACAAGCACATTCAATGGCCTTGTGTCTGAATTGTGCTATATAAATAAACTTGCCTTGCCTTACTGCTGCTAATAACCGAATAGTAAAGGTAGAAAACAGAAATCCACACAGCAGCGTTACCAGGAACCCTGTTTTCACTAGTAAGTTTACCCACATAAAGAGTTACCTTTTAACTTTTCCTTATTTAGTTATAAAGTATAAACAGCACAGGCTCGGTCCCCCCAGGAATTTAAACCTAGACAATGGTCTTTTGAAAATCTCTATGAGCCAACATGTAGCAGCTGAATGCAACCCTACCGGCATGAGGTTGCTGCTAAATACAAAAGGTAGAAAACATAAATTTATACGGCAACTTTACCAGGAGCAGTGTTTTCACTAGCAAGTTTAACCACAGACATGTTTCTCTAAACAGCAGTGTGTGGCTCCAACCTTTCTAACTATAACAGGAGCGACTCAGGTTGCTTATTTTGAGCCCCCTACCCAACAAATCTGTCTAATAAAAAGTGAATGATAAAACAATGATATGTAGTTATTCTGAGCAACGTTAACTGCTGACTTAATGAAACGATAAAACACAGAGAAAGCTGAGCTACTTACTTTCTGAGTTTTTAGTATGTTTTCAATGTAATTTCAATATTTTCTTATATATATTTTATTAAATCTCATCTTTTTTATTATTAAATGTAATTACTAGGGCTGTCAAGCGATTAAAGAAATGTATCTAATTAATTACAGGCTCTGTGATTAATTAATCTAAATTAATCGCATACTTATGACACTTTTATACCTGTTTATAAACAGTTGTATAGCCTACTACAGTTTGTTTCTCTGTCTCTGTCTCTCTCTCGCGCACGCTCGCTCTCCGTCTCTCGTAACTTCTGTCTCCTCCCCTCAGCCAGCTTTATACATGAACTAGCGCCGAATTTTCTCAAAAAAACAAGCAGACTAAATGGCGACTTTCCATCTCCCACAACAGACAGCGCTGCACTGCCACCATTTCGTAGCCTACTCATAGGCAAAAATATTGACACACACACACACACACGGGGCGGGTGTCCGTTTATGCGAGACAGCTAGCAAACAAAATTGGAGGAAGATTGAGAGATAGGCCTACTGTTTTGAACCTAGCCTACATTGTTACACCCACTAAATCAATAATGCACGGACACTGCGGAGAATTAAGTAAGATGTCTTCCTACCTTCATGCTTATTTGCATCCCATAAACCGTCCATAGAGCCCTCGAGTCGGCCCCTTTCCCCTGCTTCTCTCTTTACTTTTCTCCCTTTTACCCGCGCGCCCGGCCCGGCAAGCCACAGGTGCAGCTCCGCACCACTTTTGCACCGGGTCAAAGGGCATTATAGAAGTGCGATTAATCTGCGTTAATTTTTTTAGTCGCGTTAATTTTTCTGTGATTAATTAATCGAAATTAACACATTAATTTGACAGCCCTAGTAATTACTACTATTTATGTCAGCAGTACTGAGAATTGCATTGTATCTGAATTGTACTATAGAAATAAAGCTGCCTGGCTTTTTCCCCTTGATGTTTTATAAACCAGACGATAAAATATTTTCAGATTAATCAATGATGGAGATAGTTATTCATTGCAGCTTTACTGTCTATCGAGTAAAACATTGACTATGGCCTTTTAAAAATCTCCTCACATCACATTAGAACAAACCCCTTAATTCCCCTAACCTGTTACATCTAAACATAGCACTCCATATAAAGTGGACTTTGCTGTGAACTTTGCTGAAATATATTTTGTCATATTTGCACTCTGTATCTACCTCATTGCCCATTTTCACCGTGTTTAACATGTACATTCCTGGTTTTTTATTCTGTCCATTTACTTATTTATCTATTTATTCTTAGTCATGTTTTGTCATTGTTGTAATGTCTGCTCTAAGTACCTCCCCTTTAATTAACCCCCTGGGGATGAATAAAGTTTTCTTTAATCTTGATTGATTGATTGATTGATTGATTGATTGATTGATTGATTGATTGATTGATTGATTGATTGATTGATTGATTGATTGATTGATTGAATATATTTCAGACATATCAAATACAAATTAAACATATCAAAAATACAATAAACACAATTAAAAGCACAAAAATATAATAAACAAAACCGATGTTCAAATGATTTCACAAAAAGAAAAAGAAAACTATATAAATTCAATTGATTCAAATGACATGAAATGCCTGAAAATAAGTAGGAAGAAGTATAAAACATAATCTGAACCTGTAATCTGACCTGTAGTGTGCAGCAGGGAGTCACACACAGACAGAGAGGTGGTTTCCTCCGTCTCCTGATGGACCAACGACCTCAGCTCCAACATGCTGCTGTCCTGTCTCAGTGGACACACGCTGAGACACAGGGCACAAGAGGAATCAACACAACTACATCAATACAACTCTCAGCTCCTTTAAATCAAATCTGAAGACTTTTCTGTTTCCATTTTAACCTGCTGGGGGGAAAAATCCAGTGTTATTACACAGCCTAGGCTCTGTAAACGGGCATGTTGCTAGTACTGTAGTGACTGACTAGTGACTTTTTGATAATAGTCCATTTTAACGGAAATATGACAAAAATGTCACAGTTCCAACTTCTCAAATTTGATGATTTGGTTCTTTTCCTTTTAATGATTTTAATTTTTGACCAAGTAAACAATCTATGAATACAAAAAAATAAATATTCTATTCCACAATGACAATGAAAGGCATTGGCAGTCCCATTCAAAATGAGCTAAATACTCTTTAGACTTAAAATACTTTCAGATACAGATCATGATGCTATCGTTCTTTCCCTCCAGTGGTGTTGTAATAGGTGACTAGTAACAGAGTCATTGTTCTAGTAACGTATCCCTACTCTGACTCTTAATGGTTTTCAGGTTCACTGCAACAAACCGTCCGAGTTGTTGAAGGCCAGGAAATGAATAGACAGACAATTTTTTTCTGAAATTGAATTTTCGTTAGCTTTTCAAATGATCAGTTGTGTTGCTAATGTCTATGATTTTGGGTAAACGGTGGCAGTAACCATAAATCCCATATTTCAGTATTGTAAAGGAAAATAGCAACTCAGTAATTGAAACCTAACATTACAGTAAGTTTTAGAGCTGTCAAGTGTTCAGTTGAAGCTAAATTAGCATGCTAGCGCTAGCTTAATATCTTTACACATAACTCGGTAAAAACTCAAATTAACGAGCCCAAATCTCTTCGGGGGTTTCACAGGACGAGTCGGATATTATAGAGAGTTAGAAACATCACTTTGGTCTCCGGCGAAACACAAATAATAACTTTTATGAGCTTTTAACGGCAGCACACAGAGAAAGAATAACTTACCTCCGGACATTATCAACGGCTTTGAACGGCAAGCTCACGAGAGACATTGGTCACGAGCGCCGAACGCCTACGTCATCACGTCACGCTGCGTCGGTTGTGGAGCGCAGCGCTGCCGACAATACAAATAGTATGTAACGTATTGATGCCTGTGTTGTAACCTTTCTTTATACGTCCATCTTGTGAATCAAGAGTTTTTTTCAGATGTATAATTTTGAAAATGTTCCCAAAACCTTTATAGAATAACTGCAAACCAAAAAATAAATGTTCCAAAGTTTCAGTGTCTGACTCACAAAACACACAATTATGATTATTTTTTAAGCTATTTTGATTTAAAAGAGAAAATAAATAGATGTTATTTTTTTTATTTCATGACAGGGATACATATCATTAATAATCCTAAACATCGGAGACACGTGGACATTTATTTACTGCAAATCGCGGCCTTTCCCGCGGATATGACCATACACAAGCACACATCGCGCTTGCTAGCAAAAAAAAACAAAAAAAAAAATTTATTTTATTTATTAAATCAAGGCACCCCGCGCCCCCCCCCCCCCCCCAGGGGGGCGCACCCCACCATTCGAGAAGCACTGGTATATAGATATAATAATGTCTCAGCCTATACCTGTACTGTCTCTTTAAGAAATGTCCCTGTTATATGACGTCAATGCAGCGCGTCGCTCAGTCTGCGCCAACCCAGGCCCCCAGGATTGTGCCTTTTCCGAGCAGCCAGCATGGACAGGTGGCCACGCCTGGTATAACACGCATTAGACTGTCTGGGACGGGTCCGTAAATCAAAATGGCGATCACATGAGCTCAGCCCCATTCATTCCCAATACAATTTCGTCAAACAAGAATGTATCTCCGCTAAATTTTTATGGATATCAATCAAAGGCTCATGCTTTTCTTTAGACCATGTACTAATAGGATGAAAGTTTTCGCTTTTCAAAACGCCACCGAAAGCGTTTTATAGCCGTTTTATTTTCAGTTTTAGCCGTTAGGCGTGTAGCCGCTAAAAGGAGCCGTAGTGAAACAACCGTTGCTTCGGCCGGCCCGGCCTCCGATGGCGGGAGGAATCTTCGTGTATCACTATATTACTTTACAACGACGGGGTGTAATTTAAAGATTACATACAGAGAATCATCGGGGATTAGTAATTTATACTTCCATGGTCGATAAACAATGCAACTGTGCCCGTCCCGCTTAGCTTAATGCACGGACATATTATAACGTTACACTGCTCGAGAATGAAACGTACCCTGCGCGTCATGCTTTAGGGGTGTGCCAGGCTCACATGAAAGCAGTATGGCAGCTTCCTTGTTGCTTCTCTGCGCCAATGAGCAGCTTCATAGGAATGAATGGGCGCCATGTTTCAATACGGTGTCCATTTCTTTATATGTCCATGAGAGGAGGTATGTTGTTATTGTTGTCATCATTTCTGAGCATGTAATTAGTTTTGTAGACAATTCAAATGTTTAATGTTGAACGTAATGTGTTAGTATTAAAGCTGTGAACACAGAGCAGCGCTGACATTTCAACCAACTCTCCGTAAAGACACATTTTAAGAGTTGTGTCGTGAGTGCTACAGGGTTTCCTCGTGTGTTTGTTTGCGAACAAGGGAATGTGGAACCGGGGCCTATTGCACTTAAAGGAATACTTCACCCATACGAAACCGGCGTTCTATTATTATAACATCGCTATAGGAATATAATGAATTAGGTTTTCCTGCCTTCAGTCTTCCCTCAGTCTTCCCTTGGCCCAGCTGTCCTGTGAATCCTAACCCTTACTGTGATGTCACAAGAAGGAAAATGTAGGGTTAGAAAGTGAGATCATAAAACAATCGTTCTGCCTTTTCTCAGGCTAGGGTGAACCTATTTTTAAAGAAATTGCACATTTATACTACATAGGATCTCAGAGTTCAATACACTTTCATATTAGTGAAGCAGGTCTTTAACCAAGATAAGGGATTACGCCGGGATATTTTGGTTATCCTGGCTTGATTCGGTTGGCTCATGCATGTCTGAATGTTATGTCTGTTCAATAGGAAATATTAATGCTGGTGGTATTTACATGTGTAAAAAATGCAGTAAATTGCATCTAATCTAATTTAATTTATTTTCATATTTTTATATGTTGCTTTACATGTTGCTTTTCACAGTCTGTTTTCCTACTGTAAATCCAGACTAATCATTTATATAAAGTGTGATTGGGTCTGTGTCCTGCATCTGAATCTTCAAAGAAAAAACATTGTCATTTCAGACAATGTTCCAGCTCAGATCCTTCATCCAGCAGCGGCTGCTGGCAGCGGCCGACGAGATTCTCTGGGAGGTGGAGAGAACCATCAGGCTGGCTGACCCGGACTCGCTGCTCCTCACTGCAGGTTAGTCCGTCTCCCTGCTCCTCACTGCAGCTTAGCCTGTCTCCCTGTTCCATACTGCAGGTCAGGGTTCTTCCTGGCTCAGAATGGGCCTTTGGGGGGTCAGTATGCAGACCGACTTTTTTGGGGGTTGTGACTATGTGCAACAGTAAAGGCAAAACGTTTGTGTATTTTAAGAGGGGTGTGGGGTTGGGAGAGGGGAGTTTCTGTCCAGATAAAGATCATTTCAGTCAGCCTGTCAATCACTGTGTTACCATGGAGCTCACTGACTGATAAAATCACAATAAGAACCTGTATAAAGTCAAAATACTAATAATGACTAGCTATTTAATAATGTAATTGTTTCTAATTGATCTAAACTATGGAAATTGCAAGAAGGAAGGGCTGCTCGATTATGAAAAAAATCATAAACATAGGCCGTATTGAACTGAAAACAAGGAAAATAGAAATAGGCTAAATGAGTGAAAGATATTTTTAATAATTGAATAAAATAAATGTCAAAATAAAAATAACCCGTTGCAAATGGTGCTGTAGATATAATATTTTATCCAGTAATAGTCAGGTAAAGTGGCCTATTGAGTGACTTCTGCTTCTATCTCCTCCTGTAGCTACACTACCTTCGTTGACCAACAATGCTGCTGCTCTGGCCGGAGAGGAGACTTCAACACAACCCTCGATCAAAGAAGAGTTTAACCATGACCCATCTGAGCCCCCAGGCCTTTCTCACACCATTATGAATACAGAAAACAGCCACGGGAACCAGAGCTCGCTTTGTTTCAGCTTGGAGGTAAAAGAGGAGCCGGAGGAACAACTTGTGGATGACGGTCAAACACAGGAGGTTGTTCTTCCCTTTCCTGAATATGTGAAAGAAGAGAGAGATCAGCCAGTAACGGCTAGTGAAAGTGAAAAAGCAGAAGAGAATGTCCAGGAGACGCTGCCTGACAGAGAGACCTTCATCCAACTGCGGCTGCTGGCGGCAGCAGAGGAGATCCTCTGGGAGGTGGAGAGAACCATCAAGCTGGCTGACCCGGACTCCCTGCTCCACACTACAGGTTAGGGGGTTTGGGGGTTTGTCAGTTCTAATCTGATGTGAGGAGATTTTTAAAAGGCCATCGTCAAGGTTTACACTTTCCACAGTGAGGCTGCAATGAAAGACTATCTTCATCATTGATTAATCTGATAAATACTATTTTATTAATCCATTGTCTGGTTTATAGAATGTAATTTAAAATGTCTGTAGTGATTTTTCTAAGATCAAGTTTCATATTTGTCAAACCAAGAGTCAAAACCCCAAATATATGATATCATATAAGACAAAGAAAAACAGCACATGGACACATCAGAGGCTGTAAATAGTGTTCTATTTCATCCTTACTGACCTGCAGAGGCGGTGCTTAAAACACTGGATTAATCCAAGTGCAGTTCGAGTCCCTATACCAACACAGTCCCCTGTAACCCTCACATGGCCCAGGGAAGACTATGGGCCGGTTTCGCAGACATGGATTAAGCCTAGTTCTGGACTAAATTGTACTTTCAATGGACAATCTCCATTCAAAATTCCATTTAGTCCAGGACTAGGCTTAATCCATGTCTGTGAAACTGGCCCTATATGTTTTAGTGTCATCCAAGAATCTGTTCCTTTCATCTTCTCGCTTGCGGGGTAACAGTGGCTTCAAGGTTTAAGCTTGCAGCGTTCTGCTTGAATATGAGGATTTGCTACAGTTTTGGTAAAGGGACTTGAACTGCACATGTGCTTTAAGCACAGCATCTGGTGGTCATCCAGGATTCATAACACTCTAGGTACAGTTTAAACCTTCCATCTTTTTGCTTAAAATTAGTTTAGAGATGGATCTCGAGTGTTGTAGATAAATACTTTATTGATTTTATCCAGTAATTGTCAGGTTAAGTGGCCTATTGAGTGACTTTTGCTTCTATCTCCTCCTGTAGCTACACTACCTTCGTTGACCAACAGTGCTGCTGCTCTGGCCGGAGAAGAGACTTCAACACAACCCTCCATCAAAGAAGAGTTTACCCATGACCCATCTGAGCCCCCAGGCCTTTGTCACACCATTATAAATACAGAAAACAGCCACGAGAACCAGAGCTCGCTTGGTTTCAGCTTAGAGGTAAAAGAGGAGCGGGAGGAACAACTTGTGGATGACGGTCAAACACAGGAGGTCATTCTTCCCTTTCCTGAATCTGTGAAAGAAGAGAGAGATCAGCCAGTAACACCAGACTACAATGAACAGTCGCTCTTTGCTTCAGACTTCTCTGTGGCCAAGAGCGACAACATTGTCAGCGATGAGGGAAAAGGGCCGCAGAAAAAAGCAAGGACACCGAAATTGAAGGCTCCACAAAGACAAAGTGGAAAAGCAAAAGAGAAGGTCCAGGCAGCGCTACCCGACAGAGAGTCTTCTGCCAGAACTAAAAAAAACAGCAGGACTTGTCCCGTGTGTGGACGGGGTTTCCGCTACATGTTTCATTTAAGACAGCACATGAAATCCCACAAGAGGACGAGCGAGTCTGAGAAGAAGCTCCTCAGTCATTTGGAGGGAACTCAAACTGAAAACCTGGTTTGTAAGGTTTGCTGCAAGAGGTTTGCCAAGAGGAGCAACCTACAGGTGCATTCCAAGATACACACAGGGACTAAAGACTTTAAGTGTCGAGACTGTGGGAAGACATTTCTCAGGAAATCTGAAGTGATCATACACACAAGGACACACACAGGCGAGAAGCCGCACCACTGTGACATTTGTGGGAAAGGGTTCATTAATAGCTCCAGCCTCAATGTTCACATGAGGACACACACAGGGGAGAAGCCGTATCACTGTGACATTTGTAGGGAAGCTTTCAGTCGTAGAGACAGCCTCAAAAAACACATGAGGACACACACGGGGGAGAAGCCGTATCACTGTGACATTTGTGGGGAATCGTTCAGTCAGCGCTCCGACCTCAATAGGCACATGAGGACCCACACGGGGGAGAAGCCGTATCACTGTGACATTTGTGGGGAATCGTTCAGTCAGCGCTCCCACCTCAATGTTCACATGATGACACACACGGGGGAGAAGCCGTATCACTGTGACATTTGTGGGGAATCGTTCAGTCGGCGCTCCAGCCTCAATAGACACATGAGGACCCACACAGGGGAGAAGCCGTAGTAATGTGGTTCATGTGGGAGACAGTTATTTACTTGTTGTGTAAATCGCTGGTTTCATCACGATATGATTTTAGATTCATTGGACAATGATACAATATTCGTGTGACAAAGTCTGCCCTGACATGACTTCAATTAAATTTGATTCAAGGGCCTGCGATCGTTATGAGATGATAGAATTTAACACAACCTGTTTTTATAATTTTCCAATTTCATCAAATGTTGGGAATTACCTTGTTTAGTCTGCTAGAGTACCACCCGGGTTTTCAAAATCAAATTTAAGACCTTTTAATATCACTTAGAACTAGATTTAATGACAGCTATATTTTTGACTCGCGCAGATGCATATAAATACCGTTAAAATCCTCACAAAAGTTCTCTATTCCACTCATTAAAAGCTTCTGTCAATTGAATTTCTAGGGTAATTTCAGATTTTCCCTTGAGCCCCTTGATTGACATTTAACTGTTCTCAAAGAATCCCTTTACCTTTTCTGTTCACATGACTTACACAGTCTGAGCTTATTCAGACTTCTGTAAATATATTTTGACATGTTTTGAGATTTCAAGGTTATTCGATTTCTGAATGGAAATAAACAATTTGACTTTGTCCATCAGAGTGGTTCGTTTTTCACGTTTAATTTCTATATTTCTGTCTATTGTTCTGTGTTCTGTGTTCTTATTGTTAAACCAAATTTTTACACACACAAGACAATAAAGTCTATTCTTCTGTCTAGGGCTGGCCCGAATACCATTTTTCAGGCTTCGAATATTCGTTGGTTTTTCCGAGCGAATATTCGAATATTCGTTCCAGAAAAACACACCATCAAAAACAAAAAAAAAAAAAAAAAAATTAAATCTTTTTTTTTTTTTTTTTTTTTTTAAACGTTAATAATCCCTATATACTCCCTGGAACCGATTTTGACAGTATCTGCATATTTTGTTGAAGATTTACGCGCTCGGAGGTGAAGTAATGGATGCGCTATGACACTTAGTGATGTAATATCCTCCTAAATGAGCAATACTACTACTACTACTACTACAATATTACTAACTTTTATATCCAAATATAAAATTATTTGATGACATTATATTGCAGTACTAGCTTCTTGCAAAAAAAATTGTTGAAAAAAAAAAAAAAAAAAATTATAAAAAAAAAAAAAAAAAAAAAAACGAAGCTCCGAATACTAATTTAAACTCCGAATACTAATTTTCCGAACGAGTATTCGAATATTCGAATAATTCGGGCCAGCCCTACTTCTGTCATACTCATCACAGTGCTCTAGTGATCTTTTCCTGGCTGTAATATTAACACCAGTGTTGTCCTTCAGTTGGTCCTAACAGCTAATTCTAAAGCTACCGATGTGTCATTTACTACAGGGTTGTATATGGATTTTTCTTACCCATAATGTGGCTTGACTACTTTCTAGAATTTTTTTCTAGAATTTGAATGGGATCAATGTTTTTAATTGCTGCCCATATGCGCCACACATTTTATTGTTCCAAATTTAAAATTGTGAAATTCTTATTTGGATGACTTTTTAAGAAATCCAATTTAGAAAATGTTCCAAAAAACTTGTTAGAATAACTGAAAACAAAAAAATTAATATTCCGAAGTTTCAGTGTCTGACTCACAAAACACACAATTCTGATTATTTTTAAGCTATTTTGATTTAAAGGAGAAAATAAATGTATTAATTTTTTTATTTTATTTTTTATTTCATGGCAGTGATACATATCTTTAATAATCATAACGTGAGTCTTTAGTTTGTGGTGTGATATGAAGAGTGATGTATTCATTTTGTTCCTAGTTTATTCCTATTTCCTCTTTTAACTGCATGGAGGACCTTTATTTTGATACTCTGACCCTGATGTAGCAGTGTGAACTGGCTGTAATGACGGTAAGCTAAGGTACGAACACACTGAACAGCACAAATAGCCTAGCATTAAAACTGCATTGCATATTCACGGCAGCTACATAACAAACACAGTTACAGCAGCATCGGTGCACGGCGGCACAACATAAAGCCAAGTAGCCAACATTACCCTCCCTGGCTGTGACAGTGGACCGTGGCTGGCGTAGATCAACACCGGTGCTTCGCTGTACTTGTTGAGAAAGTCCCCCGGACATAGCCGTCATGTTTGGGTTCATAATATGAGGCGCTAGCCGCCCGCACACAACCGGGTGATTTAACTAATGCTATACGGCGCTAACTTGTTTTATCGGCTAAAGCACAGCCGCACATATTCACTGAATTAACCAGGAAGTCCATTCTCCTGGTTTACTCTCCCCACGTCTTCTATTCCCGAGCTGCTGTCATACAGCACTGGGCCGCCTGCAATACATTTTCCTCCTCGGTGTCTCTCATCAGCCTCTGTGTACAGTACACTGTTCTCCGACCGTGCCAATGTATGTGACGTCGGGTCAAGCCCAACGCTGATTGGCCAACGCGGCTAATCGTCATGCGTAGGAGCGTAAAAAGTTAAATTTTTTGAACTCCGCGCGTAGGTGCGTATATACGCGGCTAACGCTGCTAAAATGTTGCTTTAGCGCGAGTGACGCATCTACGCGCCATGTACGCGCGTAAACCAATGGTTCCCTATGGAAAAATAGCCGATTTTATACGCGTCTGTACGCGTGTAACATGTGTAGTGTGTTTGCACCTTAAGACCCCAGAAGACTCTTTATAGGTCCATGAGAAGACTGGTGTACATGAAATAAGCCCTGCGTTCCAAATCTCATACTGTTTCTTTTTACTACACTACATACTAAAGTACAGAAGAGTTTTAGTCTTTTTACTACACTACATACTAAAGAACAGAAGAGTTTTAGTCTTTTTACTACACTACATACTAAAGAACAGAAGAGTTTTAGGGCCACGGGAGAGAAAAAAAATCAAATAATGAAGTTTTTTTTTCATTATGTCGAGAAATGTCAAGAATAAAGACAAATACTGCGAAATGCGATTGGAGATAGTGGGGCATTTTTCTCCTAAATATTCTAAATATTACATCTACATCCTAAATATTTTTCTGACATACTAAATCGTAGTGAAGTATGGGGATTGGAACTCAGGGAATGTAACAGATGGTAGTGTAACCAGGGTGAAATGATCTCTTTATTTTGATTGAAAATTCACCAAATACTGATTAACATGATGCCAGTATACGTTTAAGCTTTGTTCAAGGTGTAGTGCTCTTACATAATTCACCTATGGAACTGAAGTTCCGGGGTTCCGGGGGAACTGTTATGACTGGGGGAATTTCCTGTTTTGTCTTGTTGGCGTTTTGAGACTATCAAGAGTTTACTGTCTGCTCCGTTGTTGTTACTCGACAAGTGTATTAATGTCATTAAAGCAGTTAGCTCCGTCTTTTGACACTCCGCCTCCGACTCCCGTCTCTACACGCCACATTGGTGACCCTGACGTCAGTCCCGCTGAAGATTCCGAGACTGATTTGAATATCAATCGCAACAGCATGGCGCTTTCCATCGTTCTCAAACTGCCGAAGTTCTGGGAGACGTCCGCGGCAACGTGGTTCGCACAGGCAGAGGCTCAGTTCACCCTCCGTGGGATTACGGATGATGCCACACGCTATTACCACGTCGTCTCAGCACTGGGGAGCTCCACTGCAGCCAGGGCAGTAAGCTTTATTACATCTCCTCCTGCCCAAAATAAATATGCAGGGCTCAAGGCTTACCTCCTCAAAATCTTTGAACTGTCAAGATCGGAAAGAGCCCGGCGTCTTCTTGCCATTCAAGGCCTGGGGGACAGCAAACCCTCCGAACATATGGAAATGATGTTAAACCTGCTGGGCACGGAGGTACCAAATTTCCTTTTCATCGAACTCTTCCTGCGACACATGCCACCACACGTCCAGACAGCGCTCGCGAATACATCCATCACGGAGCCACGGGCTCTGGCAGAGGAGGCAGACAGGTTCTTTCTGGCCACCCAGCGTTTCGCCCCGGATGTGCTGGCCCCGACACGCAGTTACACTCGTGCGGGCAGCAGCGCTCCCCTTGGCGGAGGACACGCGTCCACCGACAGCCTTACCGCTGCGGGCTTGTGCTATTTCCATGCACGTTTCGGGGCCAAGGCAAAAAAGTGCCGCTCTCCGTGCACTTTCAACGCGGCGGGAAACGCCAAGGCCTGCGCTCAGTAGTGGCCGTGAGCGCAGGCACAAAGGGCCGGCTGCTGTTCATCGTGGACACCCTCTCCAGGCGTAAATTCCTTTGCGACACCGGTGCACAGAGGAGCGTGGTGCCGGCTACGGTGGACGCCGCCGCCGGCGGGTTGCACGGCCCTCCCTTGACATCTGCCAACGACACCCCGATCCGAACGTATGGCACAAAGTCTGTGGATTTATGTTTTGGAGGTCAACGGTTCACATGGGATTTTGTTACAGCCGACGTCTCCTTCCCCCTCCTCGGCGCAGATTTTCTGTGCGCACACGGGCTGCTGGTTGATGTCAAGAACGAGCGCCTGGTGGACGCATTGACCTTCTCCTCGTTCGCATGTGTCTGCGATGAGGGGACATACGACGGCCTTTCTAGCTCGCTCTCTGAGGGTGACAAGTACCAGCGGCTGCTCAGAGAGTTCTCTAGCCTGCTGCAACCAACCTTCTCGTCCACGTCGACGAAACACGGTGTGGAGCACCATATTGAGACGAAAGGGCCCCCTGTCCATGCCAGGGCCCGACGGCTCGCTCCGGAGAGACTGGCGGTTGCTAAGGCTGAATTCACCAACATGGAGCGCCTGGGCATCATTCGCCGTTCCGACAGTCCGTGGTCCTCGCCACTCCACATGGTTCCGAAGCAGGATGGCGGCTGGCGCCCATGTGGAGACTACCGCCGCCTGAATGACGCCACCACGCCCGACCGCTATCCAGTGCCCCATATTCAGGACTTCTCCGTGCATCTGGCGGGGAAGCTCCTGTTTTCCAAAGTCGACCTTGTGCGGGGCTACCACCAGGTTCCGGTGCACCCTGCGGATGTCCCGAAGACAGCCGTGGTCACTCCGTTTGGGTTGTTTGAGTTCCTCAGGATGCCATTCGGCCTGAAAAACGCAGCCCAGTCCTTCCAGCGGCTGATGGACTCGGCGCTGAGGGACATGCCTTTCATCTTCGTCTACTTGGACGATGTCCTGGTCGCCAGTTCCTCGGAGGAGGAGCACCTCACACACCTCCGGGCCCTCTTCACAAGGCTCGACCGCCACGGCTTGATCATTAACCCGGCGAAGTGTGTTTTTGGGGTGCCGTCCATCCAGTTCCTCGGGCACCTCATCAACAGGGATGGTGCCGTCCCCCTTCCGTCGAAGGTGGAGGCTGTTTCCAACTTTCCCCGCCCACGTTCGGCCCGGGGGCTCCGGGAGTTCCTGGGGATGGTCACCTTCTATCACCGATTCATACACCGGGCGGCCCACACTATGCGCCCGCTGTATGAGGCCCTCAAGGACAAGGCGCCCGGCCAAGACGTCGACTGGACTGCAGAGAGGGACAGAGCGTTCGAGGACACTAAGACTGCATTGAGCCGGGCCGCGTTGTTGGTCCACCCGTTGCCCGGAGCTCAGGTGGCCCTCACAACCGACGCGTCCGACTACGCGGTTGGCGCGGTGTTAGAGCAGTGGGACGGTGGCGCCTGGCAACCGCTCGCCTTTTTCAGCCGCCAGCTGGTACCCCGGGAGCGCAAATACAGTACTTTCGACAGGGAGCTGCTCGGCGTCTGGCTGGCAATCCGTCATTTCCGCTTCGCCCTGGAGGGCCGTCAGTTTACGGTTTTTGTGGACCACAAACCCCTCACGTTCTCCATGTCCAAGGTAGCCGAGCCGTGGTCCGCCCGCCAACAGCGCCAGCTGTCATTCATCTCTGAGTATACCACGGACATCCGGCACATCGCTGGCAAATCCAACGTGGTCGCGGATTGCCTCTCCAGAGTGATCGTCGGCGCGGTGCAGCTGGATCTCGACTACTCGCGTATGAGTGCGGAACAGGCCACGGACCACGGTTTTCAGTCCCTCAAAGACTCGGACACCGGGCTGCGCCTGGAAAAAGTGGCGATCGGCGACTCAGGGGTCAGGTTATGGTGTGACCTCTCCACCGGCCAGCCCAGGCCACTGGTCCCTGCCGGCTGGCAGCGGGCTGTTTTCGAGGCAATACACGGCCTGTCCCATCCCGGTAGGAGGGCGTCCGTGAGGCTGGTCTCTCAGAAGTTTGTCTGGAAAGGACTGAAGAAGGACGTACGGGCCTGGGTCGACTCGTGTGTGTCCTGTCAGCGTGCAAAAGTGCACCGCCACACCAAGGCCCCGTTGGAGCCATTCGTCGTCCCTGGTAGGAGGTTCGACCATGTCAACATCGACCTGGTGGGGCCACTCCCCCCTTCGCATGGTTTCACCCACCTCCTCACGATGGTGGACAGGACGACGCGTTGGCCTGAAGCTGTGCCACTCACCTCGACATCGTCTTCCGATGTGGCCCGTGCGTTTATCGGCACGTGGGTCGCGCGCTTTGGGACACCTTCGGACCTCTCCTCCGACCGGGGTGCACAGTTTACCTCGGAGATCTGGAATGTGGTTGCCAAGGATCTGGGGGTTAAACTGCATCGCACTACCGCATACCATCCTCAGGCTAATGGTTTGTGCGAGCGGTTCCATCGCTCCATGAAGGCGGCCTTGCGTGCCAGTTTGACGGACGGCAACTGGTTGGACAAACTTCCCTGGGTGATGCTGGGGCTCCGGACGGCGCCTAAGGAGGACCTGCAGTCCTCGTCTGCCGAGTTAGTCTACGGTCAGGTGCTGCGAGTTCCAGGGGATTTCATTCCGAACGCCACAACACCCTGGTCGGCGGCCAGGCAGCGGTCCTCTCTGCTGGAGGTCGCCAAGCAGTTCGCACCCGTCCCCACTTCGCATCACTGCACCCCCGTTTCCCTGGTGCCACCCAATCTGCACACGGCGGAGTTTGTGTTCATCCGCCACGACGCCCACCGTGGACCGTTGCGCCCCCCCTATGACGGGCCGTTTAGGGTCTTGCAACAGGGGGATAAGAGCCTGGTCGTGGACGTCGGTGGTAGGCCCGAGACTGTCTCGGTCGACAGGATCAAGCCTGCCCACGTGGACATTTCCAGACCGTTGGAGTTGGCCCAGGCTCCGCGCCGTGGACGCCCCCCGTTGCCACGCCCCGCTGGGCTCCCTGCCGCCTTGTCGGTGCCGTTGCCGCCCAGTCCTGGGCTTGGTCCTGCCGCACCCACCACGCCCCTCCCCTCTTCGGCCCCTGCCACTCGTTCTAGTCGCGGCCGGGCCATCGTGCCTTTCCGGCACGGGGACTTTGACTATGGGTGAATTCTGGGGGGGCTTGTGTAGTGCTCTTACATAATTCACCTATGGAACTGAAGTTCCGGGGTTCCGGGGGAACTGTTATGACTGGGGGAATTTCCTGTTTTGTCTTGTTGGCGTTTTGAGACTATCAAGAGTTTACTGTCTGCTCCGTTGTTGTTACTCGACAAGTGTCTTAATGTCATTAAAGCAGTTAGCTCCGTCTTTTGACACTCCGCCTCCGACTCCCGTCTCTACACGCCACAAAGGTACATTTTGTAACCTGTTCAAACTCCAATGTTAATTTAAATATGAGGCCTATACCTGTACTGTCACTTTAAGAAATGTCCCTGTTATATGACGTCAGTGCAGCGCGTCGCTCAGTCTGCGCCAACCTAACAGATAGGAGGTATGTTGTTATTGTTGTCATCATTTCTGAGCATGTAATTAGTTTTGTAGACAATTCAAATGTTTAATGTTGAACGTAATGTGTTAGTATTAAAGCTGTGAACACAGAGCAGCGCTGACATTTCAACCAACTCTCCGTAAAGACACATTTTAAGAGTTGTGTTTACACACGCGCGTCCGAGTGCTACAGGGTTTCCTCGTGTGTTAGTTTGCGAACAAGGGAATGCGGAACCGGGGCGTATTGCACTAAACCAAGATAAGGGATTAAGCCGGTGTAGGTACCAGATCGACTCGGGCTGCAAGATTGACTCGGGGTCCTAGATGCGCGATTATGACGCACTTCCTGTAAACTTTGTCTTTTAAATGCGCATGCGCTATGGTTATGCGCATGCGCTCTGTTTATCCCACTTGGTTATCCCGCTATCTCGGTAAGTATTAAGGTTAACGATCTCTAATGATTTTCTAATTTAAGACTATGAATAATAATCTAATGTACAAAGATAAACCTTAGTCATACGCTTATCAAATTACTGAAATTAAACATACATTGTATAACATGACCGTTTGCTTTGATAAGATAATATTTTTGGCTTTAGATTGATAGCTAACGTGAGCTAATAAACATTAGCGGGGGGGGGGGGGCGTTAGCCATATTTGGATGAGAATTCAATACAATTATATTCCTAGTTAAAAACACTATTAGGCTATTTTGAAGACTTTCCATTGGACCGCTTGTATTTCCTTTTCAGACCACACACTTATAATTTAATTTAATTTTGTGCTTTTTAGAAGATGCAAAGATCAAGCAACAGCAGGAGAAGGGCAGAGAGAGAGACAGGCAATGGTAAGAAAACGTATTCTTAACCTTTGATACACATTGTTAATAGTGAAACAGAAGGCTATTTTTCATCTGTAGTCCTTTATCACCCTAATGTGAATAATGTATTTATATGTGTATATTGTGTGTTTATATGCATGCAAAGCAATAATAAGAGGAGATGGGGAATTGCTATGAATTGTGGTATATAGACTGTCATTTAAACAACATTGCAATTATGTCTAATTTTAACAAACCTCTATAGGAAAGGAGTGAATTCTGGGCAGTTTTCTGTGTCACAATACCAGTCAAAGACAGCCCAGGGTTGTTGACTGGTTAAATGTTAGGGTGAAAAATGTGTGTCGTGTTTTTTTCATGCATATTTGTAAGTACAGGTACTCTCTCTAATGGTGTCCCTGTTGCTCCTTAGGGAACATTGCCAGCAGGTCCCAGAGGCCGGATGGGAGCTGGACGAGGAAGGTCAGGGAGGGCTACACCCCGCAAGAGGAGGTGCCCCTGTAAGTGCAGATTGTCTTCCCCTTCAGGACATAGTATGAATCACAATCTTGTTTTGACCTTTTTTTTTATATATATTTGGATCCGATCATTCTCAGCTCTGGTGTAAAGTCTTTTTTTAATCTCTCAATTCAGTCTCATGTCATATCTGATATCTCATGTGTTTTTTCTGGCTTTTTTCAGATATAATGTCAGAAAGGCAAGGAGAGAGAGACAGAGAAAGGCAAGGAGAGAGAGACAGAGAGAGGCAAGGAGAGAGAGACAGAGAGAGACAGAGAGAGAGAGACAGAGAGAGACAGAGAGAGAGAGACAGCGCGAGAGACAGAGAGAGAGGGAGAGAGAGAGACAGAGAGAGACAGAGAGAGAGAGACAGCGCGAGAGACAGAGAGAGAGGGAGAGAGAGAGAGGAAGCTGCAGGAGAAATAGTAAGCAAACTTCTTGGCCAAGTGATTTCAACATAACAATTATTGTAACCCAACCACTGCTTATAATACATTTTGTATTATCCATAATGATAGAGCTAACATTTACTTTGTTTCCACAGCGCAGGTGTGGGTCCTGGGGGGCAGCTATGTCCGGCGTGGTGCCCAGGGAGCGCGAGGCAGGGTCCAGCCAGTGGGCACCACCGTCTGCTGGTTTGGACAGGGTGGGCTTCGGTGGAGAGGCCTTCTCAATCTCTTTTTTAAAATTCTTGGTAAAGGAAGAGCAGTGCCGGATGTCTTGGTCATTCACTGCGGTGGCAACGACTTGGGGGTGGTTAAGAGTGTAGAGCTGGTGAAGGAAATGAAGGAGGACCTGCTTTTCCTTCATTGCCTTCACCCGGTGATGACGATACTCTTTTCCGCCCTCACCCCAAGGTGCCATTATAGGGCGACTCGGCGCCCGGCATTGCTTGACAAAGCCAGACGGTTTGTGAACAGTGTTATGGCTGGTTTTACACAAGGTAACGGAGGACTGATTCCCCACCCTCACATTAGGCATGACACTCCAGGACTTTTTTTAGCCGACAGAGTCCATTTGTCTCCTCGGGGAATGGCATTTTTTGTAGATAGTATTTTTAACCGCCTTAGAGACCACCTTCAAAGGGAGTAAATTGCGAAGAAGGTCGGGAGAAGGTGGTCTTTAGGGAAGCCCTCTGTGTCAGGTCTAATATTGAGGTTTTTTGCCATAACCTGTTTGCTAGCTGCTCTTCCTCCTCCCGTTCTTTCCCCTTCTTTCTGCTCTCCACCACCCACCCCATCAACAGTAGCTCCTTGGGCCCACGTCGGGCAGAGCAGCTGCATTACAACCCTGGGTCAGTCACTTATCCATTGGCTTACTTTTTTCTTCTACCATTAATCATCTGTTAGTCTTTATTAACGTTGCATGTCCTTAATCCAGAACCTTAAACTTCGAAAAAATAAATGTTACTATTTGCTGATAGTTATAGCAGCACTAACAAGACAGTATATTTACATATTTTACTTTAACATGGTGTATATTCATAATGGGGACAAACTCAATGTTTTTCTAACGGCCTATATGTTAGGGAAGTATGGGGATTGAAACGTGAACATCTCTTTAACACTTTGTTTCCTGTCTGTTATCAGGACCCCATCGTGCAGCCCATCCTGGACCCCATCAATCATGAAAATAAATAATAAAAAGAATTGATGAAAATTAAGATTCAACACTGGCTTTATTCAACATCTAGATGTTTCAAACAAAAGTTGTTATACAAAAATGTATTGTTTTAATATTATCAACTAGCAGAGCTTCATGATATCTATTATTCCAAAAGTGTACCCTATTCACCTGCTGTGTCACACATTAAGTGAACTATTCCCATTGAGAAATGTTCTGCAGAGACTCACTGTAAATAGTAGGCTGTTTGGACAGTCGATGGCATTGCTGCAAGACACTACAAAAGGTGGTATATGTGGTTGAATAAGTAAAATACAAATCAGATTAAACAAAATCTGATGTACTTTTTTATTTTATTTAATGAAGGTTGAATGAATGAATCTATTTATCAGTGATGCAAGACACTACAAATGCTCCAGGGGCTGGAAATTATACATCTGAGCCACACCTTTACATTTTTTAACTGATAAATATCATTATGAAACTCTCATTATACACATTGTTTTTCAGTGTGATGTAAAATAACAGTGAACCCAGGGGATAGTTGTTCTTTTAATAAAATAGTATTTCTTAAAATACATGCTAGAGTACATTAAACTAAAATACTCATTCAATGTTTAAAGTATTATTAAATAAATGTTTAATTTAGCACTCAAACAGGGTTAAAACCGGGGGTTAAACCTTGCTAAACTATAAATTCGTATAAAATAAAATGTAATTTAACCTTAATAATGAGAGATGACTAAGCCAAACGTAACAACTAATTTTAAACCTTGCAGAACAATAAATAAATCGATCTATCTATGGAGCCTACTGGCTAAGCTATCAGCTAGCGCGATCTTTTACATGTTTGAGTTTCGCACCATCAGCTATCGCGATCTTTTCAAATGTTGTGTATGTCCACAATGCTTTGCAGTAGCGTAGCAGTAGCGTAGCAGTATCTATGGTGACAACGTCAAGTGTCGATACGTCTTGCCGTTGCGTAGCAGTATCTATGGTGACAACGTCAAGTGTTGATACGTCATCAGTAGGCGCAGGACCCCGAGTCAATCTTGCAGCCCGAGTCGATCTGGTACCTACGGGCCTATCCGAAAACTTTTTTTTGCATAGGAAATTTCCTTTCCTATCGAGATGAACCGGAAGTACTCGGCAGATAGGTGATCCGAATTCCCAAAATGCTTAGGAAAGGCATAGGAAAGGAGCCTCGATTCATCCTTTAACCCTCCTTTAGCATAGGTTACTCCTGACCAACCTATGCTAAAGGAAAGGAGATAGTGGTATCCCATAATCCTTTACGGCGTCAAGATTTAAAGCAACAGGCCACCGCCGGAGTTTACCGACTCTACACGAATACAAACGAGAGGTAAAACAGAAGAGAGGAGAGGAGAAGAGAAGAGAGGAAGATTTAACTCGGCTAAAACAAAATACCCCCCTCCCCTCTCCCCCATAAAGATAATAAAGTACTCATAAAAGACCAACATCATAATAGTTATTTTCGTAGCACATAATTTACACCATAAGAAAAGAAAATACCAACTTCACATTTAATGAAGTTACTGGGGGCAGTTCATTTCAACATCAACATAAGTGTAGCCTCTTTTTATTCCACATGTGAATTGGGATATATGGGAGTGATTCTCACTCTGTTGGCGACAACCTGATTAAAATCAATATGAAAAGAACGCATGGATCAAACGAGCGCTTGTTGTAGTCCATTTTCGGAGAATAGTGTAGTTTCATGCTAGACTCACGTCAGCAATACTCGCCGTCGCGCAATGACGTCGGTTAGGAAAAGTGGAGTCGAATTCATTTGAAACAGCGCTGTCCTTTCCTATGTTCGATAGGAAGCACCTTTCATCTCTCCTTAACCCCGATGACGTTTAGGGGTTAAGGCATAGGAAAGGAGGCTTATAGGTTAGGAGATTGGACTTTTCGGATAGGCCCCGGGATATGTTGGTTGTCCAGGGGCCTATTGCATAAAACTAGGATAAGGGATTAACCTAGGATTTTTTGGTTATGATCCGGTTGCATAAAAGCGGAGGGACATAAATTACCATGGAGATTTATCCTTTACATAAATTACCATGGAGATTTATCCTTTACGTTTAGCCTGGTCGGGACCAAGCTAAACGGAAAGGATAAACTTATTCTGTTGCCTGATTGGCCCAGTCAGCTGTCACTCCGATCTGAAATCAAGGTGTTTAACAGTTATTCATGATCTTCCGTGTACTGCTTTATTTTCATTAGCCTGTTTTATGGTACCACATAAAAGACTGCATTGTCATTTAGTTAAATAGTTCTTCTTTTTTATTTATTTAACCTGAACCATTTATAATTAACTTAATTATAATTAGATTAAGATGCAATGATATAAATTATAATAATGTATGTGATAGTCTGTTCATATTGCAGGCTATATTTATACAATTGATTATCGATGGTAGATGACGTTGCAAGTGTGGGTCAAATTCACTTTGTACTTATAACTATATCGAGGTGCATCTGAAACAAAATTAAATATCAATGAAAGTTTCCTTTTTTCTGTAATTGAATTCAAAAAGTGAAACTTAAATATATTCTAGAAATTCGTTACACATGAAGTCAAATTAATCTAGAATAAACATACTTTTCAGAAGGTCGACATTTCTGTATTATAAATCCTTTTTCTGATTGGTTGTATGTAACATTCTAATATTTTGAGATACTGGATTTTTTATTCCATGATCAATCAATCATCCAAAAAAAGGCCTGACATATTTCACTTCTTGTAATGAATCTATGAAAGTTTCACTTTTTAAATGGTCTTTCTATGATATTCACTGTCAACTATTTTATCATAAAACAATGCAGGGACATCAAGAACGGTTGGCAGATAATACATCTCCTGTACATGGACGTCGATTTGGCTAAACAAGTGGGGGGGACAAACAGGCATTCTGGAGTGCATTTTCAAAAGTGGGGGGGACAATGAGGAAACATCTTTTTTTCTCTTTAGTGCAGGTAATGAACGGTTCTGAAAGACGGCATACCCGCTCACTAATGAATACAATACAAAACACTGATGTCTGACACATTTGATGAAAAAAGCATTTTCAAAAAGCAGCGTACATATGAGCCACTAGCTGCTCCCCGTAGCCCAACCAAACATGACGTAAACAAAAGGAGCTTGGAAAGGTAGTTCCGACTGAGCAATCTGATTGGTCGAAGGCATTTTGACCGTGCTCAAATCGAGCCGAAGCACGGCTGGACTGTCGCACAACAATATTACTCCGCCTCGGTCTCCATGGCAACCTAGCTAGTAGCATAGCCATGATCAGCTTCAATTACTTCTTGATAAACAACCAGTGACGTGCGGTGAGGTCAGTGAGTGGGTAGGCACTGAGTTCTGAAAGCCAGATTTCTCTAAACCTATATATTGTTAAATCAAAAACATTAAACAGGCACGCACGGCCGATTTCAAATAAGTTCCTCCCTTTCTTTCTTTCTTTCTTTCTTTCTTTCTTTCTTTCTTTCTTTCTTTCTCTCTCTCTCTCTCTCACTCACTCACTCACTCACTCACACAGACGGGACGTATATGAAATGTCACGACGGTGACTTCAGGTTTGCCCGTAGCCTACTGTAGTTTGGTCTAAATGATTAAACATCGCATCCATCGACTTAACGGACCCGTCCCTCACACCGAGGGCCGAAAAAACGTAAGGCAACAAGTCAAACCTTCGCCGATTCAAACTACCGGTACTACTTCTATTCAACTTAAAAATAAAAGACAGCATTCATCATTATGTAGGACTACAGCATAACTGATGGCAACTCCACTCCATAAACTTTATCTTAATAGATAAAGTACCAGTAGCATATGCCCCATGGACCTGTCCAGCATCAGAATGTAACCATTTATCCACATTGCAGAGCTTAGGTTTGTCCGTCAGTAACAATGAAAACACAATTGCTCAATTGAATATAAAATGCAGAATGTTTCTGACTCACCAATCGGACTCCCTGGCTGTAGAAATAAGCAAGACGATAGTAATCCAGTGACAGTCTGACTGACAGCACAGCTAGCTAGCTAGCATCCTTCCGTTCATGTAGGCTACCTGTCCGTTTGAAATGCTCGAACATTGTTTGTCCCTGTTGCTGCTGTACACCGTCCAAGGCTGGCGCAGGCCTTTCTCTTGCTATTCATTCTGTTCCTTTTTAAATTATAATCCAATTTGTTAAAATTCCTCCAGTCTGAAATATCTGCGGGCACGGCAGCTGCAATGTTGACTTAAAAATCCGCGGGGGTAATGCGACGTGAATGAGCATAGCCAACGTAATGACGTTGGCCTAAGCTGCGTAAATGTCTAGTAATATCTCGATTTTAATTGGTCCATGAATGATATGTAATGTAAAGGCTTATGTGGCATACCATTTACGTAAAAAAGGCACAAAGAATTATGCTTATTTGCGTACATGTTAAATAATACAGAATCAAGTGCGCATGCACGAAAACTTTTTTTTTCTTGCCGTCCACAATGAATAGGCGCAAAGGCACTGATTCTTTGCCGTACACAATGAATGGGAAACAGCAAAGGCACAATATTGTTTTGCCGTAACTTACTAACTGCCACGTTTCGAATCAAAACGTCTACACTTTTTTAAAGTAATCGCGGATTACATGTAAAGATCGAAATAATTAACAGTAACAGTAATAATACAAATATAAGTTTATTAAATAAAAAAAATATTTTATTTTATTTTATTTTTTTGCACACGGCGCCAGTGTAGGCAGTACCCTGACCGCACATCACTGTAAACAACATCATCATGTATCCATGTGCCGCGACACAAGCTACTGTTAGTGTCCGCTACATTAACAGTCATTAGTGGGCATAGATGGTAATCCCTACAGTTTACACTTCACAACGGGACACTTATAAAGCAACTCGCCGTTGTCTCTCTGCTGCTGATTGAAATGCATCAGTCTTCTCTGGTGTGCAAACTAGCGGAGACTTCGGAGCATGTTTTCTCTGGTGTGCAAACTAGTGTGTGTGTGTGTGTGTGTGTGTGTGTGTGTGTGTGTGTGTGTGTGTGTGTGTGTGAGAGAGAGAGAGAGAGAGAGAGAGAGAGAGAGAGAGAGAGAGAGAGACCTTGACGCTGTGTTTTAATACGGCTGGACGCACTCCATGTCCGGCTTAAAAAGTGGGGGGGACAAAATGAGTCTTGACGAAAAGTGGGGGGTACATGTACCCCCCATCCCCCCCGTAATCGACGTCTATGCTCCTGTATGAAATGAACTGCCCCCTGACTTACGGTTTAAACTGGCAAGGCATTGTGGGAAAATGGGCCGTCTTTTCCATTTTTCCATCAGTAAATCTGTGTTCGATCTTTGGGTCTATTTCTGAAAGCTGTGGGCTGGCACTTAACAGAATGACTTACACCTGGCTTGACAAAGCAGCCCCTTTACATCCTGGATTGGCGTTTATGCAACTGACTAATCCAAAGTGCCCAGGCTAGACTTTGTCAAGGCTGGCTTTATCAATCATCCTGGATATCTTTATTCCACTTTTATGCAATAGGCCCCTGGCTCGCTTTAGCTCATGCATGTCTGAATGTTATGTCTGTTCAGGGGCGTAGCACCAAATTCTGGGCCCCTATACAAAAAGTCCTGATGGGCCCCCTGAAAAGCGGTCTTACAATACACATGGCTCTCTGAGCCAGACAACTCCACAATATTTCATCTGATGAATGACCAAATCATTACTTTTACCGGTGTTTCCCCGACAATATGCCTTAGTCAAGGTGGTCACTGGCCAGGGTCACAGGAGGCGCGGTGAAAATTTTGGGGGTATTTTGCTCAAAGATGCCAATGTGCACCATAGAAATAAACAACTGTTTATTTGAATACAGTTGTGCAATTTTGTTTGCTATGTGCAGGTATAATTTTACAGACAGTACAAAACACAATTAAAGAAAACTTCTACTGTTATGGTGCAATACTATGCAGACACACTAAATACAAATAATAGACCATACACTTGTGTAGGCACATCAAGTGCAAATTCAACTTTTTAAAGTTCCTTTATGGATGGGGGGCTGTGATTATTGTTGACAATAGGCCTACTGTGATGCGATAGCCTATAATTCATTAATGGTTATTATTAGCCTACTTGCTTGATTTCTTTTTAAATACAGGTCGTTTTGGAACATGTCTTTCCCAATTCAAAACATAAAAATAAAGCAGCATTGAAAATTCAGAAAATAAATCTTGTTGGCCTACACTAGCAGGCTGTTTGAAAAATAACTCAATAGTTGAAATAATAAATACAATGTGTTTTCCCCTTAAAATGTCTAAATGCATTTCAAAGACAGTAACAGTGTGGCACTTCTTTAAACTTACTGAAACTTGCAGGGGCCATCACTCTCATGTATTCATCAGACTTTTCTTTGCGCTGTCTGAGCTGATAGATAGGATGTGTTGCCACAGTGATGTGGAGTCTTAAACTGTCCTAGCATTGCCAGCACTTATTTCTGTACAGCTAAATATCCCCATAGAAACATCGCTGCGTTTATTTTCGCCACCAGTTCAATTCAATGTTGGCTTGCTCCTGCTTACTCTCCCTCACACATGCCTTAGTCATGTGCAGGCCCCTGATCTCCTTGCAAGGGTCAGGGGCCTATCACGAGCCAGTCAATTATTCCTTTTTTTGGAATGGCATTGTTCAGGGCCTTCGAAGATCGGGGCCCCACATTTAGCTTGTTAAAAAAAAAAAAAAAAAATATATATATATATATATATATATATATATAGTGTTTCCCACAGAATTTTTTGAAAGTGTGGGGGGGGGGGGGGGGGGGAATGCTCCCCCGGAAGAAAATGTTGTACCTTTTAAATGTTAAATGCATCAATCTGGTGTACTTTGAGGAACACTATTCCTATATAAATGGTGATTAAGATGGAGTTTAACACACTTATCAATGGTTAATGAATAAATAATTTTCTATGATACACATTTGAGCCATCAAAAAAATGAAGCAAAGGTGGTGGTTACCTGTGGTTCAAAAGAGTGAACACAAGCGCCCTTTTGTTTTATTAGATTGTTGAATTACTAGTACTCAAATAACTGTGACTACAATCACGAAGGATAGCTCACAATATTCTTTCCAGCAGAGGGTGCTCTGCTGGAAAGGCAGCAGGCGCGCAAATTACCCACTCCCGACTCGGGGAGGTAGTGACGAAAAATAACAATACAGGACTCTTTCGAGGCCCTGTAATTGGAATGAGTACACGTTAAATCCTTTAACGAGGATCCATTGGAGGGCAAGTCTGGTGCCAGCAGCCGCGGTAATTCCAGCTCCAATAGCGTATCTTAAAGTTGCTGCAGTTAAACAGCTCGTAGTTGG
Source organism: Ammodytes marinus (assembly GCF_949987685.1). Classification (NCBI taxonomy): domain Eukaryota; kingdom Metazoa; phylum Chordata; class Actinopteri; order Uranoscopiformes; family Ammodytidae; genus Ammodytes; species Ammodytes marinus. Next base: position 1,324,368 of record NC_137220.1, read on the forward strand.
ATCTCGGGATCGAGCTGACGGTCCGCCGCGAGGCGAGCTACCGTCTGTCCCAGCCCCTGCCTCTCGGCGCCCCCTCGATGCTCTTAACCGGCGTGTCCCGCGGGGTCCGAAGCGTTTACTTTGAAAAAATGAGAGTGTTCAAAGGCAATACAGTCACAGCGCGTGTTGACACCGCAGGGGGAGGGGCTGATTGACTCGGGGAGATTGAAGCCTCGATCCCTCAAGCGGCGCTTTGATAACACGTCCATGATTGAAGGAAATATTGTTTCTTGAGATCACATCGCGAATCACACGTTAAAGATTTTTATGCGGAAATGCTATTGTTTCCAAGTGAAACTCGCGCATTGCAAATGAAATGTATACATGTATATTTTTTAAATAGTAAAATATACATGTAAAAAAAAATTTAAAAAATGAAAGTGTGGCGGGGCAAAATGAAAGTGTGGCGGCCCGCCACGGAATGATACATTAGTGGGAAACAGAGTGGCCTAAGTTGTGCAACTTTTCACTCAAAGTGACTTTAAAGTAAGGCCTTGACAGTAAAGTCTCCAACTCAAATATGTACATATATTTCAGGGTGTTGTGCATCCCTGGCAATAAAAACTTTGGGTCTGGAATAAACTGTTGAAGAAATATAGCTTTCGGAAAAAAAGTTGTCTTGATGCACAACTTGCCCCAGGTGTGGTGTAAGTTGTGCGGTTGGAGAGAATACCATGGGGTGAATTGTGCCATTGATATATATCTCATAAACTATAATGCAAGACAAATCCATAAGACAGTCACTTATTTAAGGTGTATTTAAAGTAAATAGTTGACAAAGATTGAAGGACAATTTTCTTAAACAAGGCCTAGCAGATCTAATGGTTTTACCTGCAAAGCTCACAATGACAAAGTCACCATCATCATCTTTCTGGCCATCTGAACTCTCATCAGTGGTGTCGTTAAGTGGAATTGAGCTTCTGAGCTACTGTAGACAATCACTTTCTTTTGGTGACCAGCGTATACAGCCATGCCACTGGCACAACTCTCAGAAATGTACTTTGCACTAGTTGCTCTGTGCTTGTGGAGCCAACTGCCACCTGACAAATGTGATTCCCCTACATTTCTGCCTTTTAAATCAAGGCTCAAAACCCATATGTACACCCTGGTGTTTCCTCCCCATTAACTATCTTACCCCTGCACTACTATCTGTGTTTATGTGGATGTATGTCTCCAAACGTGCTGTTATATAGTGAACTGAGAACCAACTGAGAACCAATAGCCCCTTTTACACAGCCAGTGAAAGCCGGGAATATGCCGGCCTTTCGGCCCTCCGCCCTGCTGTTTAAATGCGACAGTTGCGGAACGAGGGAAGAAAGGTGCGAGAGATTCTTCCGGGAATTTTACTACCTCGGGGGGTAGTAAGATTCCCGACACGATCAGTTCCGCCTCTCTGTTTAAATGCTCCAGCTTGTTGTTGCGGAACAGGGGGGCGTTTGACGTTCCATAGTCTACGTTCTAAACATGCGACCATGTTAGCAGTTGAAGGACGTGTGTTTAACATTAATCACGGCGGCCTGATGTCCCGTAAAAATCACCAAATAAAAGGAACGGCGTATAATCTATCTGATCATGAGGTCCGTTGCTCAATCCAAACCCCCACGCTTCATTTTGCAGAGTGTATGAGTCTATTTCTGCCCAGGAGAAGTTGTACAATGGGAAAGCTAGGCTAGGCTAAGTAAGGGATAAAGTATAGCGAACGGGTCACTTGCTAGAAATAAAGACCGACAAGCTGAAGCAGGAGCACGACGCGCAGCGGAGGGCTCTTGTTCAGCTTGACCTAGTAACGGGGGAATAGTCTGCTCGCCCCGCTAGACTGTCTGCTTCAGCTGACTGAAGGCTCCGGCTCAGCTGTTAGCCACAGAGCTACTGTTTTGCTAACACAACTCAAGACGTGAAGAGGTGAAGCGGATTGATTTTGTCAGTTTGGTTAACAGTCCCAGTGATGTTGGACTCAGCGCGTAGCGAGATCAACCAGCACATCGTGGGGACAGTAAAATACGGCCCTCTTACTGCAAGCTCCAGCACTTCTGCTCTCAATTCACCAGCCATGTGTTGTTGTTGTAAAGCAGCTGACCGGCGCGGCGCTAAATGTTTACGTCACACCTGACGCTGTTTACAAGCACCTCTTTCATTCCGGAGCGCTGTGTAAAAGGAGCTACTGATGCGCCAGCAGGCCGGCGTTGCTTGGTTCTGTGTAAATAACACAGAAGCAAGCAAAGCCGGCATTTTGGAGTGATGTTGTTCCGTCAATATGCCGCAATCTCTGTGTAAAAGGGGCTAATGAGACTTGTGAGAGGGAGGAGTGAAAAAGGCACAGCTGCACGGGGAAACCCCCAGTAGCCCCCTCCCTCTACTCCTTCCTACTGTATGGCCATATAAGGTCCTTCCCCCTACTACTTCCTATGGTCCTCCCCCTTACTATGGTCAGCTTTTAACCTGATGAGCCTTCACATTCTATTCTGTTTCATTAAACATTTCCTACTTTTACTTATGACAAAAAGAAATACAAATGTCACAATATATGCACAAGTAAAAAGTCACATCATGTTCAATTATCACATCACCATACAACAGAATGTGCTTATGCAGCCTCTTAAAACAATGCTCACACAACATCACACAATAAATAGTAAAAAAATACCTAAAAAAAATACAATCTTAAAAGAAAAAACATTGTCATTTCAGACATGTTCCAGCTCAGGTCCTTCATCCAGCAGCGGCTGCTGGCAGCGGCCGACGAGATTCTCTGGGAGGTGGAGAGAACCATCAGACTGGCTGACCCGGAGTCCATGCTCCTCACTGCAGGTTAGCCTTTCTCCTTGCTCCATACTGCAGGTTAGCCTGTCTCCCTGCTCCATACTGCAGGTTAGGGTTCTGAATAGCCTGGAAGATGTATCCTTCCTACTGTCATGTGAGTGTCGCAAGGGACTGTGTTGGTAAAGGGTCTTGAACTGCACAAGACGGATATATAGTCATCCAGGATTCACTCTAGTTCCAGTTCTATTCTATTCCTACTGACCAGACGCGGTGCTTCAGCACTGGATGATTCCATCTCGCGCAAGCGCAGGTCGAGATGTTATAACGACAAAGTCACTGTGACACATTGGTGAACCCGAAATATCTATATACTCCTGAAATCACCAGAGGATCTGTTCCAACTGGATCTTGTTGCGGTAGCGGATTAAATAGAAGGTCAACGACAAACAAGATTTGTATTAGCTCGTCGCTTGTAGCCTCGTAACCCAAGCGTTGGTGCCTCAACTGGTTTTACCACTTCGTCCACCAGAGGCTGTGACTTGCTGTTGTGATTTCGGCTAGCGCGGCAGCTAACCTCCCCGCTGTGTTAATCCTGGTGGTGTATATTACTTTAATTTTAGAGGCTTGCCTGTCGACAGCTTAGTTTTTCACCGTTGCACCGTGTCGCACCGTGCTCGGGTGCTATCACCTAAAGCCTGTTGCATACCGGTATTGGCTCGCCAGTGGTCGGCTTAGGTTTTCCTAAAGTCGCCGTCACTGTTACTAGTAGGGCTGTTGGACCGTTGCGTTGGTGCTTTCGCCTGAGGCCCGGTTGCTACTAATTAATTTCCGGCAGCTGCTTGGTTTTTCCGATAGTCATCGTTGCTCAGTCACAACGTGACTTGGGCGCTCCCGCCTAAAGTTGGCTTGACATAATTCATTTTTGCTGACATGTTAAACGCCCATGCATGAACTATAGTTTCATGCCTCATGCACTGAGGCTTGTTAGGTTGGCTGAAGTGGAGGGCGGACCAGGGTTGCCCCCTTCGGGTGTTGGTCCTAGTGGCACCAGACGCCTCGGCAGCTGGTGGACCCTCGGGAAGTCCCGATAGGTTGACATTTTGGATATCCTGTAGTGGATACTCTTTCAAACGAGTTTGCTCAGATTTGAGCCCTCCTACAAAACCTCCAACCAGCTCATGGTATACCGGCTGCGGCTGCACATCCTTCTTACTCAGAGGATGACATGCTGTCCACAGCTGCGTGTTGTAATGTCTTTACAGGCGGGCAGCTCGGCTGGAGGGTCCGAGCCACCGGCTCGTTCCTTGATTTTATCCAGTAATTGTCAGGTAAAGTGGCCTATTGAGTGACTTCTGCTTCTATCTCCTCCTGTAGCTACACTACCTTCGTTGACCAACAGTGCTGCTGCTCTGGTCGGAGAGGAGACTTCAACACAACCCTCCATCAAAGAAGAGTTTAACCATGACCCATCTGAGCCCCCAGGCCTTTCTCACACCATTATAAATACAGAAAACAGCCACGGGAACCAGAGCTCGCTTTGTTTTAGCTTAGAGATAAAAGAGGAGCCGGAGGAACAACTTGTGGATGACGGTCAAATACAGGAGGTTGTTCTTCCCTTTCCTGAATATGTGAAAGAAGAGAGAGATCAGCCAGTAACGGCTAGTGAAAGTGAAAAAGCAGAAGAGAATGTCCAGGCGGCGCTGCCTGACAGAGAGACCTTCATCCATCATGAGGTGGAGAGAACCATCAGGTTGTCTGACCCGGTCTCCCTGCTCCTCACTGCAGGTTAGGGGGTTTGTTCTCATCTGATGTGAAGAGATTTTTAAAAGGCCATCGTCATTGTTGACTTGATCCATAGTAAGGCTGCAAGGAAAGACTATCTTTATCATTAATCTGATAAACAATATTTTATTAATCCATTGTCTGGTTTATAGAATGTAATTTAAAATGTCTGTAGTGATTTTTCTAAGATCAAGTTTCATATTTGTCAAACCAAGAGTCAAAACCCCAAATATATGATATCATATAAGACAAAGAAAAACAACACATGGACACATCAGAGGCTGTAAATAGTGTTCTATTTCATCCTTACTGACCTGCAGAGGCGGTGCTTAAAACACTGGATTAATCCAAGTGCAGTTCGAGTCCCTATACCAACACAGTCCCCTGTAACCCTCACATGACCCAGGGAAGACTATATGTTTTAGTGTCATCCAAGAATCTGTTCCTTTCATCTTCTCGCTTGCGGGGGAACAGTGGCTTCAAGGTTTAAGCTTGCAGCGTTCTGCTTGAATATGAGGATTTGCTACAGTGTAGGTAAAGGCACTTGAACTGCACATGTGCTTTAAGCACAGCATCTGGTGGTCATCCAGGATTCATAACACTCTAGGTACAGTTTTAACCTTCCATCTTTTTGCTTAAAATTAGTTTAGAGATGGATCTCAAGTGTTGTAGATAAATACTTTATTGATTTGATCCAGTAATTGTCAGGTAAAGTGGCCTATTGAGTGACTTCTGCTTCTATCTCCTCCTGTAGCTACACTACCTTCATTGACCAACAGTGCTGCTGCTCTGGCCGGAGAGGAGACTTCAACACAACCCTCCATCAAAGAAGAGTTTACCCATGACCCATCTGAGCCCCCAGGCCTTTGTCACAACATTATAAAAATAGAAAACAGCCACGGGAACCAGAGCTCGCTTGGTTTCAGCTTAGAGATAAAAGAGGAGCTGGAGGAACAACTTGTGGATGACGGTCAAACACAGGAGGTCGTTCTTCCCTTTCCTGAATCTGTGAAAGAAGAGAGAGATCAGCCAGTAACACCAGACTACAATGAACAGTCGCTCCTTACTTCAGACTTCTCTGTGGCCGAGAGCGACAACTACGGCAGTGATGAGGAGTGGTTGGAGGGAAAAGGGCCGCAGAAAAAAGCAAGAACACAGAAATTGAAGGCTCCACAAAGACAAAGTGGAAAAGCAAAAGAGAAGGTCCAGGCAGCGCTGCCCGACAGAGAGTCTTCTGCCAGAACTAAAAAAAACAGCAGGACTTGTCCCGTGTGTGGACGGGGTTTCCGCTACATGTTTCATTTAACAGAGCACATGAAATCCCACAAGAGGACGAACGAGTCTGAGAAGAAGCTCCTCAGTCATTTGGAGGGAACTCAAACTGAAAACCTGGTTTGTAAGGTTTGCAGCAAGAGGTTCTCCAGCAGGGGCAGTCTATGGAACCATTCCAAGATACACACAGGGACTAAAGACTTTAAGTGTCAAGACTGTGGGAAGACATTTTTCAGGAAACATGAAGTGATCATACACACAAGGACACACACAGGCGAGAAGCCGTATCACTGTGACATTTGTGGGGAAGCATTCAGTCGGAATTCCCACCTCAAAAGTCACATGAGGACACACACGGGGGAGAAGCCGTATCACTGTGACATTTGTGGGGAATCGTTCAGTCAGCGCTCCAACCTCAATAGACACATGAGGACCCACACGGGGTGAAGCCGTAGTACTGTGGTTCATGTGGGAGACAGTTATTTACTTGTTGTGTAAATCTCTGGTTTCATAGCGATACGATTTTAGATTCATTGGACAATGATACAATATTCGTGTGACAAAGTCTGCCCTGACATGACTTCAATTCAATTTGATTCAGGGGCCTGTGATCGTTATGAGATGATATAATTTAACACAACCTGTTTTTGCAATTTTCCATTTTATCAAATGTTGGGAATTACCTTGTGTAGTCTGCTAGAGTACCACCCGGGTTTTCAAAATCAAATTTAAGACCTTTTAATATCACTTAAAACTAGATTTAATGACAGCTATATTTTTGACTTGCGCAGATGCATATAAATACCGTTAAAATCCTCACAGAAATTCTCTATTCCACTCATTAAAAGCTTCTGTCAAATGAATTTCTAGGGTCATTTCAGATTTTCCCTCGAGCCCCTTGATTGACTGTTAACTGTTCTCAAAGAATCCCTTTACCTTTTCTGTTCACATGACTTACACAGTCTGAGTTTTTTTTTTTTTTTTTTTTTAAGATATCTTTTCTGCATTTTTATGCTTTGTTGATAGTGCAGAGAGACAGAGGTTTAATGGGGCAGAGAGGGGAGTGACATGCAGAGAACGACCGCGGGTGGGAATCGAACCCGGGTCTGCTGCTGGGCCCGGCCCGGGAGGGGGACGCCTTACCAACTGAGCTAAAGGCAGTCTGAGCTTATTAAGACTTCAGTAAATATATTTTGACATGTTTTGAGATTTTCAAAGTTATTAGATTTCTGAATGGAAATAAAGGATTTGACTTTGTCCATCAGAGTGGTTCGTTTTTCAGGTTTAATTTCTGTATTTCTGTCTATTGTTCTGTGTTCTGTGTTCTTATTGTTAAACCAAATTTTTACACACACAAGACAATAAAGTCTAATATTCTGTCATATCTCATCACAGTGCTCTAGTGATCTTTTCCTGGCTGTAATAATAACACCAGCGTTGTCCTTCAGTTGGTCCTAACAGCTCATTCTAAAGCTACCGATGTTTCATTTACTACAGGCTTGTATGTGGATTTTTCTTACCCGTAATGTAGCTTGACTACTTTCTAGCATTTCTTTCTAGAATTTGGATGGGATCAATGTTTTTAATAGCTGCCGATATGCGCCACACATTTTATTGTTCCAAATTTAAAATCGTGAAATTCTCATTTGGATGACTGTCTTTTTCAGGAATCCAATTTTGAAAATGTTCCCAAAAACCTTTTTAGAATAACTGCAAACAAAAGAATAAATGTTCCAAAGTTTCAGTGTCTGACTCACAAAACACACAATTTTTAAGCTATTTTGATTTAAAGGAGAAAATAAATGTATTAATTTTTTTATTATATTTTTTATTTCATGGCAGTGATACATATCTTTAATAATCATAACGTGAGTCTTTAGTTTGTGGTGTGATATGAAGAGTGACGTATTCATTTTGTTTCTAGTTTATTCCTATTTCCTCTTTTAACTGCATGGAGGACCTTTATTTTGATCCCCTGAACCGGATGTAGCAGTGTGAACTGGCTGTAATGAAGGTAAGCTGAGACCCCAGAAGACTCTTTATAGGTCCATGAGAAGACTGGTGTACATGAAATAAGCCCTGTGTTCCAAATCTCATACTGTTTCTTTTTACTACACTATATACTAAAGAACAGAAGAGTTTTAGTCTTTTTACTACTCTACATACTAAAGTACAGAAGAGTTTTAGGGCCATGGGAGAGAAAAAAATCAAATAAGGAAGTTTTTTTTCATTGCGTTGAGAAATGTCAAGAATAAAGACGAATAAGGCAAAATGCTAATGGAGTTAGTGGGGCATTTATGTCTTTTCAGCACACTAATTGACGCGCATGTATTGGGACATCCTAAGGTTGTGTTCCGAATCGCATACTCTTTCTTTTTTCTATTCTACATACTACATCCGACGATAAAAATAATCTAGTTAGGATGCAGTAGGCATACTATTGGGACATACTTTACTCTCTTATTTCATCATAACATTGCTCCTTGATCTTTCCTCTTGCTTTTATATCCGTCGCATCCCCGTTTGTTTTCATATGGAGGCTTCGTCGATGTGACGTCACTTCACGTGCGCACTGGATTGTGGGTGAGAATCGCCCAAATAGGATGCAGTTTTCAACACTAACAATCTTGGCCGCATGAAGTTGGACATCCGGGTACTTCTAACCATCCTAAATCTGGCCACAAGAATCGGGACATCCTAAAAAATTTTTCTACATACTATATAGTAGAAAGTATGCGATTCGGAACGCAACCTAAATTTTTTTCTGGCATACTAAAAAGTAGGAAGGTGTGGGGACTGGAACTCAGGGAATGTAACAGATGGTAATGTAACCAGGGTGAAATAAGATATTCTAATTTGATTAAAATATTCACCAAATACTGATTAACATGATGCCAGTATACGTTTAAGCTTTGTTCAAGGTACATTCTGTAACCTGTTCAAACTCCAATGTTAATTTAAGGCATATACCTGTACTGTCTCTTTAAGAAATGTCCCTGTTATATGACGTCAATGCAGCGCGTTGCTCAGTCTGCGCCAACCTAACAGAGAGAAGGTATGTTGCTATTGTTGTCATCATTTCTGAGCATGTAATTCGTTTTTTAGACAATTAAAATGTTTAATGTTGAACTTAATGTGTTAGTATTAAAGCTGTGAACACAGAGCAGCGCTGACATTTCAACCAACTCTCCGTAAAGACACATTTTAAGAGTTGTGTTCGCGTCCGAGTGCTACAGGGTTTCCTCGTGTGTTTGTTTGCGAACAAGGGAATGCGGAACCGGGGCGTATTGCACTTAAAGGAATACTTCACCCATACGGAACCGGGGCCTATTGCACTAAACCAAGATAAGGGATTAAGCCGGGATATTTTGGTTATCCTGGCTTGCTTTAGCCATGATTCGGTTGGCTCATGCATGTCTGAATGTTATGTCTGTTCAATGGGAAATATTACTGCTGGTGGTATTTACATGTGTAAAAAATGCAGTAAATTGAATTAAGCATAGGGGAGAACGGGGGAATCTGAGGCATCGGGTAATGTGAGCCACCCCCTGTATCTAGGCAACGGAAAACATTTTTGGTCATGTGAGATATATGTTTTCAAGCCCCTCTAATTTCCCTATGGCCCTGAAAGAGAGGACCTCATGGTGCTGTGGTAAGCATGTTTTTTTCACCAAAATAGGTATTTTGCATGTAAAAGTAAATTTTCTTGCTGTCAACTTCATCAACTGTTGTGCCAAAGCAAATGTGTTCACGTAGAAAAACTTCTATCATACGTGTTGATGAACTGCCAACATATGAAACCATGTGATTCTAATAACTGAAGATTAGCCTGAAATGCTAAGAGAGGTTTGCCTGGCATTCCCAGACCTGCCACTAGGCGCTGGCAAATAAAATTTGCTGCGCGTGTTGGTCTGGACACGCTCCGTTGAAGCTTTATCAAGAAAGCCAGAAATCTGGCTAGTGGTTTCAATTGGTTCTATCTAATATGGGCGCGCCAGAGCCATTTATATGGTGCTCTGGGGAGGACGTAACCGGATGATGACAGTGACGTGCATGCGACGTCGAAGCCGTGATAGTAAACATCAAATATGGCTGCGGATATGTTGTGTGAGTTTGAGACTGCTTTGGCCTCGACCCTTAACGATTTGGAAGACGGCACTCAAATCTTTCATTAGCAAGTAAGTGGAATGTTCTATTTTGCCGACCGACAACGGCAAACGTTTAATTTAACAGTTTAACAGCTGTTCGCTAAACGAAAGGGGCTTACGTCGCCTTGTGCATCGCTCTGATTGGTTGTAGTGCTATCCAACTGCGTGCAGTGGCATTTGAAATGCACGAGTAGGAGCCGCCCCTTGAGTTGGAAATTACTATTGATCGTGGCCAGACCCTCTATCGTTCAAGATATCAGGGTCTGGATTTCCAGGCTAAAGAGAGGTAGTTTTTTCTCAAATTGTGGTGGTGGGGGAAAGTGAGCCACTGTTTCACTTCCCCCCACCATGAGGCACAAGTTAAGTTTAGTCTTAAACATATTTTAATGTAATATTACATGACATATGTTTTATTTCAATGTCATACACATTGTAGAAAAGCCATCATGCCAAGGAAATACACCAGGAAGACGACCTGGGGCAACCACACGGAAAGAGCACCTTCTCATCTTTCCCTGTAACCTTCAGGGCTGGAATGTAGAGTAGGCCTAGTTGTAGAGTATAAGTAATCCAGTTGGGTCTTCTCCTGTGTTCTGAGTCCCAGGCTGTTCTCGCTGGTTCTGATTTTCCTATGCTTTGACCCCTTTCAGACAATGTTCCAGCTCAGGTCCTTCATCCAGCAGCGGCTGCTGGCAGCGGCCGACGAGATTCTCTGGGAGGTGGAGAGAACCATCAGACTGGCTGACCCGGAGTCCATGCTCCATACTGCAGGTTAGTCTGTCTCCCTGCTACACACTGCAGGTTAGCCTGTCTCCCTGCTCCATACTGCAGGTTAGCCTGTCTCCCTGCTCCATACTGCAGTTTAGTCTGTCTCCCTCCATACTGCAGGTTAGCCTGTCTCCCTGCTCCATACTGCAGGTTAGCCTGTCTCCATGCTCCATACTGCAGCTTAGTCTGTCTCCCTGCTCCATACTGCAGGTTAGCCTGTATCCCTGCTCCATACTGCAGCTTAGCCTGTCTCCCTGCTCCATACTACAGGTCAGGGTTTTTCATGGCTCAGAATGGGCCTTTGGGGGGTCAGTATGCGGACCGACTTTTTTGGGGGTCGCGACTATGTGCAGACTATGTAAAGGCAAAACATTTGTGTATTTTAAGAGGGGTGTGGGGTTGGGAGAGGGGAGTTTCTGTCCAGATAAAGATAATTTCAGTCAGCCTGTCAATCACTGTGTTACCATGGAGCTCACTGACTGATAAAATCACAATAAGTATAAAGTCAAAATACTAATAATGACTAGCTATTTAATAATGTAATTGTTTCTAATTGATCTAAACTATGGAAATTGCAAGAAGGAAGAATTATGATTATTTTGATTGACATTGTCTAATCATGATTATTAATTAACCCATTGATGACTATGGCAATCTAGGATGCATGTCCTTAATGCCTGAGGGTTTTCTGAAAAAATAGTACGAATTGTCAAGTCTACCAAAACCTTAATATCTAAGCCTGTGTAGCACATAGAAACATGAAATAAAATACATTTAAAAGTTAAGGTTCACAGGTTTTATTTAAACATGCTCCCTTAGCGCTTACAAACCAACAAATATTTCTAAAAATCGTCAAAATTAGATGAATTAGAAAATTATTAAATATTGTTAATAAATAGATGCGATGTGTTGTGTGATTTTCGTCAGTAGTCTATAGTAGACCTTGATTCTGCGCACCAAACTGTTCTGTCGCCAACATAGCTGGCGTATTTTTTTTATTATTTTGTTTTATTTTTTTATTTTTTATTTTTTTGATTGACATGATTTTCGGCAAACCACACAACTTTTGGGTGGTCACGTGGTCTTAAAAAAATCAACAAAACCCACCTCATGTGTATTTGAACCAATGACAGTGCATTCTATGCTGGGAATTCCATGAAAATTAGATAAAGTAATAATGCTGCGCGACACAGCATCAGGCAGGAGAGCCAATGTGGCATCGCGCAGCAGCCGTCATCAATGGGTTAATTATTTAAGAACATCATGCATTTATTTAACTTTTTACAAGGTTGTTTCTATTAACACCATGACTTTGGCCGTATTGAACTGAAAACAAGGAAAATAGAAATAGGTTAAATGAGTGAAACATATTTATAATAATTGAATAAAATAAATGTCAAAATAAAAATAACCCGTTGCAAATGGTGTTGATAGGGCATGTATTTTGCTAGCAGGAATGTGAGTGCATCATATCTCAAGGAGCTGGCTGGATATTGTACAGTGTTGACTGTTGTGATGGCAGGAGTCAAGGAGCTTTAAACTCCTGTGTTTTTAATTCATGTATTGCTTGGTCATAGACCACTATGATTTGACTTTAAGTGAATAAACTAATTGGTCGAGATGTTTTTAGGTGCAGACATGGTCGAATATGCCTTTTTTCTCTCTCTCGCGGTCGCGTATGTCACGTGACTCGCGTGTGACATATCTTGCACATTATTTTAGTCTGTTGTGAGTGAAGTGTTTACAGACAACAAAATTAGTTTTACCTTTATTCTCGACCAAAGGCTGACTTACTGTCGTCCTCCAAAGTTTTTCAAAACACCCGGCAATGCGCAACATTTCCCTCCTACTCTCTGGACCAGCCGACAACTAAATTATCAGGTGAGGGAGGGGCCGAGCGGAGCGCACGGCTGACAGGGTTCGCTGCATTTAAAAGCCTGCATGTCACGGCGTGCAGAACAATGATAGATTAATTACGATTATTTAGTTTTCATGATTGAGGGAAGCCGTAATAGTAATCGAAATTCAAATTCAAGCTATTGCCCAGCCCCTCAAGAAGGATGACTTAAATTGGGCAGAATGTGGAGAGGTTTTAAATTGCTATATTTATTCTCAAATTGTAGTATTTTGGCGCTGGTGATTTTCCTTTGGCGCTGGACAAATCCTCTTTGGGGGGCGCCGAAAATTTCTCTATGCAGGAAAAACCTTGCAGGTTAGTCTGACCTGCTCCTCACTGCAGGTTAGGAGGTTCAGAATAGCCTGGAAGATGTAGCTTCCTAGTGTCATGTGAGGGTCACAGTGGACTGTGTTGGTAAAGGGACTAGAACTGCACCATACGGATATATCCAGTGCTTTAAGCAGCGCCTCTTATAGTCATCCAGGATTCACTCTAGTTCCAGTTCTATCTCATTCCTACTGACCAGAGGCGGTGCTTCAGCACTGGGTGATTCCATCTCAGGCCAGACAGCTGCTTTATTTCCTCCAATTCCCCTTTCACTGGCAACACTGGACAGGGTCCAGCATGGCAGGAACAGCCTACGTCTGGTGGCTGCACACTGGCCAGGAAGGCCATGGTTCCCAGCGTTACTAAAACTCCTCAGTGGAGAGGCTTGGAGCCTTCCAGAGAGACAGACCTTCTGTCTCAGGTAGGCGGACACATATGGCACATAAACCCGGGGCGCCTGCAGCTGTGTGTGGTGGAGGTTGTTTTCACAGTGGTGCGTGGCATGAATGGTTGAATCATCCAGTGCTAAAGCACCGCCGCTGGTGGTCACCCAGAATTCATAGAACCGTAGTTACATACGTAACTATCGTTTCAACCTTCTATCCTTTTGCTTAAAATAACTTTAAAGATTAACTTAAGTGCTGTAGATAAATATCTATTGATTTGATCCAGTAATAGTCAGGTAAAGTGGCCTATTGAGTGACTTCTGCTTCTATCTCCTCCTGTAGCTACACTACCTTCGTTGACCAACAGTGCTGCTGCTCTGGCCGGAGAGGAGACTTCAACACAACCCTCCATCAAAGAAGAGTTTAACCATGACCCATCTGAGCCCCCAGGCCTTTCTCACTCCATTATAAATACAGGAAACAGCCACGGGAACCAGAGCTCGCTTGGTTTCAGCTTAGAGTTAAAAGAGGAGCCGGAGGAACAACTTGTGGATGACGGTCAAACACAGGAGGTCATTCTTCCCTTTCCTGAACCTGTGAAAGAAGAGAGAGATCAGCCAGTAACACCAGACTACAATGAACAGTCGCTCTTTGCTTCAGACTTCTCTGTGGCCGAGAGCGACAACAACGGCAGTGATGAGGAGTGGGTGGAGGGAAAAGGGCCGCAGAAAAATAGAAGAACACAGAAATGGAATGCTCCACAAAGACAAAGTGGAAAAGCAAAAGAGAAGGTCCAGGCAGCGCTGCCCGACAGAGAGTCTTCTGCCAGAAGTAAAAAAAACAGCAGGACTTGTCCCGTGTGTGGACGGGGTTTCCGTGACATGTTTCATTTAACAGAGCACATGAAATCCCACAAGCTCCTCACTCATTTGGAGGGAACTCAAAATGAAAACCTGGTTTGTAAGGTTTGTGGCAAGAGGTTTGCCAGCAGTGGCAACCTAAAGATCCATTCCAAGACACACACAGGGATTAAAGACAATGTGTGTCAAGACTGTGGGAAGACATTTCTCAGGAAACACGACCTGCTCATACACACAAGGACCCACACAGGGGAGAAGCCGCACCACTGTGACGTTTGTGGGAATGGGTTCATTAATAGCTCCAACCTCATTGTTCACATGAGGAACCACACGGGGGAGAAGCCGTATCACTGTGACATATGTGGGAAAGCTTTCACTCAGAAACCCAACCTCAGTAGACACATGAGGACTCACACGGGAGAGAAGCCGTAGTACTGTGGTTCATGTGGGAGACAGTTATTCACTTGTTGTGTAAATCGCTGGTTTCATCACAAGACGATATTAGATTCATTGGACAATGATACAATCTTCACAGAGTCACAAAGTCTGCCCTGACATGACTTCAATTAAATTTGATTCAAGGGCCTGCGATCGTTATGAGATTATATAATTTAACACAACCTGTTTTTATAATTTTCCATTTTATCAAATGTTGGGAATGACCTTGTTTAGTCTGCTACAGTACCACCCGGGTTTTCAAAATCAAATTTAAGACCTTTTAATATCACTTAGAACTAAATTTATTGACAGCTATATTTTTGACTCGTGCAGATGCATATAAATACCGTTGAAATCCTCACAAAAATTCTCTATTCCACTCATTAAAAGCTTCTGTCAAATGAATTTCTAGGGTCATTTCAGATTTTCCCTCGAGCCCCTTGATTGACTGTTAACTGTTCTCAAAGAATCCCTTTACCTTTTCTGTTCACATGACTTACACAGTCTGAGCTATTCGATTTCTGAATGGAAATAAAGGATTTGACTTTGTCCATCAGAGTTGTTCTTTTTCACGTTTAATTTCTGTATTTCTGTCTATTGTTCTGTGTTCTTATTGTTGAACCAAATTTCTACACACACAAGACAATAAAGTTTAATATTCTGTCATATCTCATAAACGAAGCAGATGTTTGGAGAACACTTGAAAAGACAAATGTGAGGAAAAGTCAAGGGCCTGACAATATCAGTGGAAAACTGCTTAAAAATTGTTCCCTGTTTTTGAGTGGAATTTTAACCTATATTTTCCAGCTCTCCTTATCCAGTAACAAAGTCCCCATGGAAAGAATCAATTGTTGTCCCCGTAGCCAAGGGTTCATCACCAAAGGAGTTGGGTGATTATTGTCCAGTGGCCCTCACTTCTTTGGTAATGAAGGGTTTTGAAAAAATTGTTAAGAGAAGCTTATTGGCAGTGACACAGAGTGTGGTCGACCCTCTCCAATTAGCCTATCAGGGAGGAAAGGGGGTAGATGACGCCATAGCTACTCTGCTGGATTCCATTGTTGGCCACCTGGAGGGCAAGAAGACACATGCTCGCTTATGTTTCATAGATTTCTCGTCAGCGTTCAACTGCATGCAGCCCCATATACTTGCTCAGAGGGTCTCTAATATACCTGGCATGGACTTTGGCTTGTTGGCTTCTTGACAATGAGGTCACAAAGAACTCCTGTTAATGACACTTTGTCTGATGCCCTGATGTGTTCCACTGGATCCCCACAAGGCTGCGTTTTGTCGCCCTTACTATTTGTGCTCTACACCAATGACTGCCAGAGTACCTTTGAGTCAAGGACTATTATTAAGTTTGCCGATGATTCAGTCATAGTCAGTCTCCTGCAGGACCATGAGGTGGACCATGGGCCTGTCTTGGACAATTTCATCAAGTGGTGTGATAGTTCATATCTACAACTAAATGTCTCAAAGACAAAAGAAATGAAAATCGACTTCCGCCGGAATGTTCCTGACACAGCACCCACTGTAATCAGTGGTGTAGCTGTGGAGACAGTCAACACATATAAATACCTCGGTAGCATTCTGGACGACAAATTGACTTTCAATGAGAATACAGACTCCATCTGTAAGAAGGCCAATCAGAGGCTGTTTTTCCTGAGGAAGCTGAGGAGTTTTAATGTCGACAGATCGATTTTAAAAAAAATTTATTCATCTTTTATCGAGTCAATTTTAACATTTGGAATGATCTGTTGGTTCGGTAACCTCAGTCTGAGCAATAAGAAAAGGAAAAATTGTTCTGTTATGTCAAAAGAGCATTGGCCTTGACCTGGAACACATTGGTGATATTTACCAAGTCAGAGCCACTAGGAAGGCAAAGGCCATTCTGTCAAACCCCCTACATCCTCTACATGCAGAGTTTCCACTCTTGCCACTAGGAAGGAGATATAATACAGGAAGAGGGCCAAAACAAACAGATATCTAAAATCATTTGTTCCCTCAGCTGTTGGCTTCCTAAACACATTAGGGTAGTAGCGTTGTCTTTCTTAAGCAATGTAAATGATTATATTCCATGATGTCTCCCGTATGTTTTTATGTTTTAATGTTTTTTTATATTCTGTGTTTTGTATTTAGTATGATTATTTGTTTGTTGTGTGACATTGTGTTTCTACTACTGAATGCAGAACAAATTGCCCCTCGGGGACAATAAAGATTTATCAAATCAAATCAAAACAGTGCTCTAGTGATCTTTTCCTGGCTGTAATATTAACACCAGTGTTGTCCTTCAGTTGGTCCTAACAGCTAATTCTAAAGCTACCGATGTGTCATTTACTACAGGCTTGTATGTGGATTTTTCTTACCCATAATGTGGCTTGACTACTTTCTAGAATTTTTTTCTAGAATTTGAATGGGATCAATGTTTTTAATAGCTGCCGATATGCGCCACACATTTTATTGTTCCAAATTTAAAATCGTGAAATTCTCATTTGGATGACTCTGTATCTTTTTCAGGAATCCAATTTTGAAAATGTTCCCAAAAAACTTGTTAGAATAACTGCAAACAAAAAAATAAATGTTCCGAAGTTTCAGTGTCTGACTCACGAAACACACAATTCTGATTATTTTTAAGCTATTTTATTTTAAAAGAGAAAATAAATTGTTTTTTTTATTTGATTTTTTATTTCATGACAGGGATACATATCATTAATAATCATAAAGTGAGTCTTTAGTTTGTGGTGTGATATGAAGAGTGACGTATTCATTTTGTTCCTAGTTTATTCCTATTTCCTCTTTTAATTGCATGGAGGACCTTTATTTTGATCCCCTGAACCTGATGTAGCAGTGTGAACTGTCTGTAATGAAGGTAAGCTAAGACCCCAGAAGACTCTTTATAGGTCCATGAGAAGACTGGTGTACATGAAATAAGCCCTGTGTTCCAAATCTCATACTGTTTCTTTTTACTACACTACATACTAAAGTACAGAAGAGTTTTAGTCTTTTTACTACACTACGTACAAAAGAACAGAAGAGTTTTAGGGCCATGGGAGAGAAAATGAAAAATCAAGACACAGCCTATGGCTGTGTCTTGATTCAGAGACCACGCACTTGGTAGGACGCGGTCTATGAAGGCTATAGCCTATGAAGGCCGATTTTAAGGCCGGTTTTAAGGCCAACGAGCCTTGTTAAACGAGACGGTCTCCGCAGGTCTCCGTTTACGAGCATTTCCGGTTTACGTAACAAGCCGTTACCTTGCGTGACGACTCGCCGCTCCTGTGCTGCCTAGCAACCCTGATTGCTGCCAACGGAGACAGCCCTGTCAACGGAGGAAAAAAGAAAAATAAGTTGTCTACCAGACGAAAAGAAAAAAAAGTACAAGAAAAAAAGAAAGGAAGATAAAAGTTAAGAAGATGGAGCAACACGTTGCTGTTTTGTTATTTTTTATTTTATTTTATGCAATCTCTGAAAAAAACGCAATGAATCTTGGGATATGTTGGGCCACGAAGGATACATCTGATGCAGCCTTCAAAACTGCTTCAAAACCGTGAAACGAAGGCTGCATTTCACGACCGCATATGAGGAGCCTTGCAAGGAGCCTTGCAAATGGGACAGCCTTTGCGCGCCGCTATGACGCAATCGGTCTTCAAATGCAGCCTACGAGGCCGGTTCCAAGACCGCAACCCCTGAATCAAGACACAGCCAACGACTCACCTGGGAGGTAAGACACACACACACACACACACACACGCACGCACGCACGCACGCACGCACGCACGCACACACACACACACACACACACACACACACACACACACACACACACACACACACACACACACGCACCTAACCATCGTAAATCTGGCCACAAGAATCGGGACATACTATATAGTAGAAAGTATGCAATTCGGAACGCAACCTAAATTTTTTTCTGGCATACTAAAAAGTAGGAAGGTGTGGGGACTAGAACTCAGGGAATGTAACAGATGGTAGTGTAACCAGGGTGAAATGAGGTATTCTAATTTGATTAAAATATTCACCAAATACTGATTAACATGATGCCAGTATACGTTTAAGCTTTGTTCAAGGTACATTCTGTAACCTGTTCAAACTCCAATGTTAATTTAAGGCCTATACCCATAGACATTATAAAGGATAGACGCCGCGTTGGCCGCTACTGCCTATTGGCGCTGACGAGAAATGCGGCCGCCATCTTGAACCGGTCACACGTTCCACTCAGTGTAGTCTGTTTGGCAGGTGCAATGAACTGTCAGCGCATGTAATTAATCATATCTCATTAAATACCAAACTGATTTTCACGCGGTTTTCTTTGCTGCAAAGATCATACATGTAGCTAAGATACAGGGCACAAGTTTCGACGTGTTTTAATATTCATAGTGGGCTTAACAGTCATAGAAGATTCTGATATGATATAAGTAACCAGACGTCCGAGATCAAAACGAGGAACATCCCCCGAAAAGGGAAGCAGAAACAGATAGGGGCAGTAAAGTCAGCTATTTTAATAAGTTAACAATATATGATTAGGCTATATATAAATATATTTATTCATTTACAGTGACGAGCATACACAATAAAGACAATCACAGGGATAACATAAACAGAGAACAGAAATAAAATAGGATAAAATATATTAATTTAAATAAAGTAGGCCTATACAAAATACAAAACAAGAGCAAAAATAAAATACTAAATGAACAATGAATTCAGCTAAAACAGTTACAGTCAGATGTGTAAAATTCAGAAATCATAGATTCAAATAAGCCAAGAGTAGGAAGAGCAGTCATTTTTAAATTGCTCTGCAGAGCGTTCCATGAATTAGGGGCACTACATGAAAAGGCAGTTATTCCTAAACTGGAGTTAGCTCGGGGCAATTTAGGAGGAGTAGTCGAGCATGGTACATATGAAGGGTGGATGTTTCCCATGAAGGCATTAAATTTCATTTTCATTTTTCATTTAACTTTTATTTATCCTCGAGAGACCAATTGAGGGGTGACCCTCATTTTCAATGGTGTCGAGTTCAAACAAATTCCAAGGAAAAACAACAATGCATACACAATATTCAATGCAAATACATCAAATACACAACAACAGGTGAAGAGAAGAAAAAACAAAAAAACAATTGAAACATTTACATAGTGGTGAAGAGTGGCAGCAATTAAAATGAAATTAAATGGGTGAAAGTACAATATAGCCTAATTAAAACAGTTACAGGTAGAGTTTGGCAGATTTAAGATAGTTTGTTTAAATTGATTAAAGGATATGAAGGTATTTAGTTTAATTTGTTGCTGTAAGTTGTTCCAGGAGTCGGGGGCACTGAAGCTAAAAGCTGTCATAGCCTATAAATAAAAACCAGTGTATATAATAGGCCTATCTCATTAAAAGAGAAGGACAACATGAGTGTTCATGTAAAAATATGTTTTATTTCTCTAATTTAAAACACAAGCTTGTTAGGCAATTGCCTCTTAAAAGAGGACGGGATTATTTAAAAGCAAAGTCTTCTTGGTTGTCCAATGTTCTATAGCCTACTAGGGGGGGAATACCAAGTTCAGTCTAGTCTCGAGTTGGTTCCTCAGACACAGACAGGAAATCAATGCGTGCCTTGCAGCGCGGTAGGCTACATTTAAAAACACATTCAATACAAAACCACAGCAATCAAAAGTATTAAATTAAGGGAAAATCAAACAACAACAGCAAACAATAATACTCAAATGCATAAAATAAAGTTAACCATCCTTACAATCGCATTTTACTCCGAAGAGAAATTCAAGCGAGGCGAGTTTGGCAATGTGGTGCAGCCTTAATTTGTGAAAGACAGACACAACCAATGACAACAAGTCGGAATGGTGGTTGTCGATGCCAAACTGTGTCTCCTCAATATGTTCCCCAAGCAGAAAAACATCCTCCGTTTCAATCTCCTCCCGGACGAAGTGTGTGACTCGGACGTCTGGTTACTTATATCATATCAGAATCTTCTATGACTGTTAAGCCCACTATGAATATTAAAACACGTCGAAACTTGTGCCCTGTATCTTAGCTACATGTATGATCTTTGCAGCAAAGAAAACCGCGTGAAAATCAGTTTGGTATTTAATGAGATATGATTAATTACATGGGCTGACAGTTCATTCCACCTGCCAAACAGACTACACTGAGTGGAACGTGTGACCGGTCCAAGATGGCGCCCGCATTTCTCGCGCTCAACGCCCAATGCGGCGTCTATCCTTTGGGCCTATCCGAAAACTTTTTTTTGCATAGGAAAATTCCTTTCCTATCGAGATGAACCGGAAGTACTCGGCGGATAGGTGATCCGAATTCTCCAAATGCTTAGGAAAGGCATAGGAAAGGAGCCTCGATTCATCCTTTAACCCTCCTTTAGCATAGGTTACTCCTGACCAACCTATGCTAAAGGAAAGGAGATAGTGGTATCCCATAATCCTTTACGGCGGCAAGATTTAAAGCAACAGGCCACCGCCGGAGTTTACCGACTCTACACGAATACAAACGAGAGGTAAAACAGAAGAGAGGAGAAGAGAAGAGAGGAAGATTTAACTCGGCTAAAACAAAATACCCCCCCCCTCCCCCATTAAGATAATAAAGAACTCATAAAAGACCAACATCATAATAGTTATTTTCGTAGCACATAATTTACACCATAAGAAAATAAAATACCAACTTCACATTTAATGAAGTTACTGGGGGCAGTTCATTTCAACATCAACACAAGTGTAGCCTCTTTTTATTCCACATGTGAATTGGGATATATGGGAGTGATTCTCACTCTGTTGGCGACAACCTGATTAAAATCAATATGAAAAGAACGCATGGATCAAACGAGCGCTTGTTATAGTCCATTTTCGGAGAATAGTGTAGTTTCATGCTAGACTCACATCAGCAATACTCGCCGTCGCACAATGACGTCGGTTAGGAAAAGTGGAGTCGAATTCATTTGAAACAGCGCTGTCCTTTCCTATGTTCGATAGGAAGCACCTTTCATCTCTCCTTAACCCCGATGACGTTTAGGGGTTAAGGCATAGGAAAGGAGGCTTATAGGTTAGGAGATTGGACTTTTCGGATAGGCCCCTAGTCTATGCCTATACCTGTACTGTCTCTTTAAGAAATGTCCCTGTTATATGACGTCAATGCAGCGCGTTGCTCAGTCTGCGCCAACCTAACAGAGAGAAGGTATGTTGCTATTGTTGTCATCATATCTGAGCATGTAATTCGTTTTTTAGACAATTAAAATGTTTAATATTGAACTTAATGTGTTAGTATTAAAGCTGTGAACACAGAGCAGCGCTGACATTTCAACCAACTCTCCGTAAAGACACATTTTAAGAGTTGTGTTCGCGTCCGAGTGCTACAGGGTTTCCCCGTGTGTTTGTTTGCGAACAAGGGAATACGGAACCGGGGCCTATTGCACTAAACTAATAGGCCTTTCACACCGCCGCAAAATCGGAGCTAGTTCTGGGCTTGTTCGGAGTTAGAGCCAGTGTTTTGGTTTCACACCGCCAGAGAGCCTGCTCCGGGCCGTAAAAACCGGGGGAACTCATACCCCAGGATTGAGCAGGGTTTGATAAGAACTGCTTGCGCGAACGGTTGGGGGAGGGATTATCCTGACCAACCAGAGCAACTCAAACCTCATGCCCGCCATATTTAAAAACACCGCTACTACGAGACGTAAACATAACATAATTACCGAATGTAGCGATCAAATTGACCGGCGAGAATACGCTGTATGGGTCCTGTTTGCTTAAGATAGCAAAGCGAGAGCCAACAAGTGTAAAAATAAGACGTGTTCGCCGCTGTTGTTGTGCTTAAAGCTAGCGGTAGCTTTAGCGTTAGCCACAAGAGCAGCGGCGTCGGGTGACGTACACACACGTTTACAGTGACGTCATGACGTTGCTCTCTTGCCGGCTCCATGGCTGTCTCCGGTCGATGTGAAACCAACCGGTTCATAACTGGGATAAGGCTGTAACCAGTTTTGAACTGACCCCAACACCAGCCTGGAACTGACTCTTGGTTCATTTTGGTGTGAAAGGCCTACAAGATAAGGGATTAAGCCGGGATATTTTGGTTATCCTGGCTCGCTTTAGCCATGATTCGGTTGGCTCATGCATGTCTGAATGTTATGTCCGTTCAATGGGAAATATTACTGCTGGTGGTATTTACATGTGTAAAAAATGCAGTAAATTGAATTAAGCATAGGGGAGAACGGGGGAATCTGAGGCATCGGGTAATGTGAGCCACCCTCTGTATCTAGGCAACGGAAAACATTTGTGGTCTTGTGAGATATATGTTTTCAAGCCCCTCTCATTTCCCCTTGGCCCTGAAAGAGAGGACCTCATGGTGCTGTGGTAAGCATGTTTTTTTCACCAAAATAGGTATTTTGCATGTAAAAGTAAATTTTCTTGCTGTCAACTTAATCAACTGTTGTGCCAAAGCAAATGTATTCACGTAGAAAAACTTCTATCATACCTGTTGATGAACTACCAACATATGAAACCATGTGATGCTGATAACTGAAGATTAGCCTGAAATGCTAATAGAGGTAGTTTTTTCTCAAATTGTGGTGGTGGGGGAAAGTGAGCCAAATGCTGTGGGGGAAAGTGAGCCACTGTCTCACTTTCCCCCACCATGAGGCACAAGTTAAGTTTAGTCTTAAACATATTTTAATGTAATATTACATGACAAATGTTTTATTTTAATGTCATACACATTGTATAAAAGCCATCATGCCAAGGAAATACACCAGGAAGACGACCTGGGGCAACCACACGGAAAGAGCACCTTCTCATCTTTCCCTGTAACCTTCAGGGCTGGAATGTAGAGTAGGCCTAGTTGTAGAGTATAAGTAATCCAGTTGGGTCTTCTCCTGTGTTCTGAGTCCCAGGCTGTTCTCGCTGGTTCTGATTTTCCTATGCTTTGACCCCTTTCAGACATGTTCCAGCTCAGGACCTTCATCCAGCAGCGGCTGCTGGCAGCGGCCGACGAGATTCTCTGGGAGGTGGAGAGAACCATCAGGCTGGCTGACCCGGACTCCATGCTCCTCACTGCAGGTCAGTCTGTCTCCCTGCTCCTCACTGCAGGTCAGTCTGTCTCCCTGCTCCTCACTGCAGGTTAGTCTGTCTGCCTGCTACACACTGCAGGTTAGTCTGTCTCCCATACTGCAGGTTAGCCTGTCTCCCTGCTCCATACTGCAGGTTAGCCTGTCTCCCTGCTCCATACTGCAGGTTAGTCTGTCTCCCTGCTCCTCACTGCAGGTTAGTCTGTCTCCCTGCTCCTCACTGCAGGTTAGCCTGTCTCCCTGCTCCATACTGCAGGTTAGCCTGTCTCCCTGCTCCATACTGCAGGTTAGCCTGTCTCCCTGCTCCATACTGCAGGTTAGTCTGTCTCCCTGCTCCTCACTGCAGGTTAGTCTGTCTCCCTGCTCCATACTGCAGGTTAGCCTGTCTCCCTGCTCCTCACTACAGGTTAGCCTGTCTCCCTGCTCCATACTGCAGGTTAGTCTGTCTCCCTGCTCCATACTGCAGGTTAGCCTGTCTCCCTGCTCCATACTGCAGGTTAGTCTGTCTCCCTGCTCCTCACTGCAGGTTAGCCTGTCTCCCTGCTCCATACTGCAGGTTAGCCTGTCTCCCTGCTCCTCACTGCAGGTTAGCCTGTCTCCCTGCTCCATACTGCAGGTTAGCCTGTCTCCCTGCTCCATACTGCAGGTTAGCCTGTCTCCCTGCTCCATACTGCAGGTTAGCCTGTCTCCCTGCTCCATACTGCAGGTTAGCCTGTCTCCCTGCTCCTCACTGCAGGTTAGCCTGTCTCCCTGCTCCATACTGCAGGTTAGCCTGTCTCCCTGCTCCTCACTGCAGGTTAGTCTGTCTCCCTGCTCCATACTGCAGGTTAGCCTGTCTCCCTGCTCCATACTGCAGGTTAGCCTGTCTCCCTGCTCCATACTGCAGGTTAGCCTGTCTCCCTGCTCCATACTGCAGGTTAGGGTTCTGAATAGCCTGGAAGATGTTTCCTTCCTACTGTCATGTGAGTGTCGCAAGGGACTGTGTTGGTAAAGGGTCTTGAACTGCACAAGACGGATATATAGTCATCCAGGATTCACTCTAGTTCCAGTTCTATTCTATTCCTACTGACCAGAGGCGGTGCTTCAGCACTGGGTGATTCCATCTTGCGCAAGCGCAGGTCGAGATATTACAACGACAAAGTCACTGTGACACATTGGTGAACCCGAAATATCTATATACTCCTGAAATCACCAGAGGATCTGTTCCAACTGGATCTTGTTGCAGTAGCGGATTAAATAGAAGGTCAACGACGAACAAGATTTGTATTAGCTCGTCGCTTGTAGCCTCGTAACCCAAGCGTTGGTGCCTCAACTGGTTTTACCACTTCGTCCACCAGGGGCTGTGACTTGCTGTTGTGATTTCGGCTAGTGCGGCAGCTAACCTCCCCGCTGTGTTAATCCTGGTGGTGTATATTACTTTAATTTAAGAGGCTTGCCCGTCGACAGCTTAGTTTTTCACCGTCGCACCGTGTTGCACCGTGCTCGGGTGCTATCACCTAAAGCCTGTTGCATACCGGTATTGGCTCGCCAGTGGTCGGCTTAGGTTTTCCTAAAGTCGCCGTCACTGTTACTATTAGGGCTGTTGGACCGTTGCGTTGGTGCTTTCGCCTGAAGCCCGGTTGCTACTAATTAATTTGCCGGCAGCTGCTTGGTTTTTCCGATAGTCATCGTTGCTCAGTCACAACGTGACTTGGGCGCTCCCGCCTAAAGTTGGCTTGACATAATTCATTTTTGCTGACATGTTAAACACCCATGCATGGACTATAGTTTCATGCCTCATGCACTGAGGCTTGTTAGGTTGGCTGAAGTGGAGGGCGGACCAGGGTCGCCCCCTTCGGGTATTGGTCCTAGTGGCACCAGACGCCTCGGCAGCTGGTGGACCCTCGGGAAGTCCTGTAAGGTTGACATTTTGGATATCCTGTAGTGGATACTCTTTCAAACCAGTTTGCTCAGATTTAAGCCCTACAAAACCTCCAACCAGCTCATGGTATACCAGCTGCGGCTGCGCATCCTTCTTACTCAGAGGATGACATGCTGTCCACAGCTGCGTGTTGTAATCTCTTCACAGGCGGGCAGCTCGGCTGGAGGGTCAGTGTCCGGCAGTGACACTGTTTGACCAGCCGTGCGTATGGCCCTGCCAAGTCTGGAGTTTGATGAAGCTCTGTCAACTTTACCGAGAGTGGGGGCGCCTTTAGCTCAGGTGGTAAAGCGTCCCCCCCCCTCCCGGGCCGGGCCCAGCAGCAGACCCGGGTTCGATTCCCACCCGCGGTCGTTCTCTGCATGTCACTCCCCTCTCTGCCCCATTTCACCTCTGTCTCTCTGCACTATCAAATAAAGCATAAAAATGCCCAAAATATCTTTAAAAAAAAAAAAAAACTTTACAGAGAGCAACCTTACACCATGTTGGGTTGTGAGTTACCTGGAGCTAGGTGGCCGTGGTCTCAGAGGGTGGATAACCGGACGGTCCCTCTACCTAGTCAGCAGTTTCTGAAGGAGCCCAGAGGCTTCAACCACCACGACCCCTGAGGCTCCATCATGGGACTTGCAAGTTGTCCTGAGGTCCTTATGTCTACCCCCGTTTGAGCTGCTGACGCTTAGGGCATATGTTGAAGTGGCAACCAGCTTGTTTAAGACAAATAACCTCTTTGTCTGTTACGGGGGTCGCAGGGAAGGGGCTGCTCTGTCCAAACAGACACACTCCCAATGGATTGTGGTCTTGAATGCTTCCTTGAAGCGGGTTCCACGTCAGGACATTTGCTCCGCGGCTTCATCATGTAAGTTGCGTGGTTCTACAGAGTAAATGTTGCGATGATGGCTTTGAGCCCTTAATTGATGAGAACTCTTTGTGACCTTTCTTTTTGGTTTAAGTCATCCAGTGCTAAAGCCTCTGACGGTAAGTAAGAATGAAAATAGAACGATAGTTACGTATATAACTACGGTTCTATGAATTCCGGATGACCGCCAGAGTTCTCTGTCCCTCAGACTTCTCAGATTCCACGAGAAGATCCTGTTAGAACTGGTCGTCTGGTGATTTCTGGAATATACACATATTCCCGTGTCACCATGTGTCACTTGTGACTTTGTTGGTATAATTACTCGACCTGCGCTTGCGCAAGATGGAATCATCCCCTGATGCACCGCCTCTGGTGGTCACCCAGAATTCATAGAACCGTAGTTACATATGTAACTATCGTTTTAACCTTCTATCCTTTTGCTTAAAATGACTTTAACTTAAGTGCTGTAGATAAATATCTATTGATTTGATCCAGTAATAGTCAGGTAAAGTGGCCTATTGAGTGACTTCTGCTTCTATCTCCTCCTGTAGCTACACTACCTTCGTTGACCAACAGTGCTGCTGCTCTGGCCGTAGAGGAGACTTCAACACAACCCTCCATCAAAGAAGAGTTTAACCATGACCCATCTGAGCCCCCAGGCCTTTCTCACTCCATTATAAATACAGAAAACAGCCACGGGAACCAGAGCTCGCTTGGTTTCAGCTTAGAGTTAAAAGAGGAGCCGGAGGAACAACTTGTGGATGACGGTCAAATACTGGAGGTCGTTCTTCCCTTTCCTGAATCTGTGAAAGAAGAGAGAGATCAGCCAGTAACACCAGACTACAATGAAGATTCGCTCTTTGCTTCAGACTTCTCTGTGGCCGAGAGCGACAACTACGGCAGTGATGAAGAGTGGGTGGAGGGAAAAGGGTTGCAGAAAAATACAAGGACATCGAATTTGAAGGTTCTCCAAACACAAAGTGGAAAAGCAAAAGAGAAAAAAAAAAATGTCCAGGCAGCGCTGCCCGACAGAGAGTCTTCTGCCAGAAGTAAAAAAAACAGCAGGACTTGTCCTGTGTGTGGATGGGGTTTCCGTTACACGTTTGATTTAAGACAGCACATGAAATCCCACGAGAGTACGAGCAAGTCCAAGAAGAAGCTCCTCAGTCATTTGGAGGGAACTCAAAATGAAAACCTGGTTTGTACGGTTTGTGGCAAGAGGTTCTCCTGCAAGGGCAGCCTACGGCTGCATTACAAGATACACACAGGGATTAAAGATTTTGAGTGTCAAGACTGTGGGAAGACATTCATCCAGAAAGTGGAACTGATCATACACACAAGGACACACACAGGGGAGAAGCCGTACCACTGTGACATTTGTGGGAAAGCGTTCAGTCAGAGCTCCCACCTCAATACTCACATGAGGACCCACAGGAGGGAGAAGCCGTAGTAATGTCGGACATGTGGAAGACAGTTATTTACTTGTTGTGTAAATCGCTGGTTTCATCACGATATGATTTTAGATTCATTGGACAATGATACAATATTCACAGTCACAAAGTCTGCCCTGACATGACTTCAATTCAATTTGATTCAGGGGCCTGCGATCGGTATGAGATGATATAATTTAACACTACCTGTTTTTATAATTTTCCAATTTCATCAAAATGTTGGGAATGACCTTGTTTAGTCTGCTAGAGTACCACCAGGATTTTCAAAATCAAATTTAAGACCTTTTAATATCACTTAGAACTAAATTTAATGACAGCTATATTTTTGACTTGCGCTGATGCATATAAATACCGTTAAAATCCTCACAGAAATTCTCTATTCCAGTCATTAAAAGCTTTAGGCCGTGTCTGAACTGCCATACTAACGTCCTACTCATACTCATTTTGACTTCAATTTGAGTATGTGACGGTTGGGTATGCGAGTTTGGGTATGTGAGAAATTCCCGGATGAGTACTAACTTCCGGGAAGATTTTGGGTATGAATCGATTGTATACTTTTCCTACTCAACCGCCCCACAATGCACTGGGTCAATTCTACCCGCCCAGGAAAATGAAATATTTTCGAGCAAGTTGCTAGGCAACAACATTGTTTGGGGTTCCGTGATCTGACAACTGTACGTGCAGTCATTCATGCACTCTTACAATAGATAAGAGATGAAGATAAATACCTAACAACATTAGAGTCACTAAGTGAAATGAGTGTTGTGAGTCTGATAGTGGAGAGAGATTAGAACAGATCGCTGTTCCACACACCGCGGCTCGTCCAGCTCAACTCACAGACAGCTGAGTGCTGATGAGCCGGACAGAGAGCGTCGGAGGGATCCTCCGCCTCAAAACATCATTATTATAAAACAAGAGGTCTAAAACACAGATGATGAACACAGGACTGTAAAAGTCCAGTTCAATATCTAACCTGTAGAGGGCGGTTATAAGCTTAACAGTGTCTAAACTGCCTGAATCTTATAAGAAGAAGAAGAAATTCTTCATTGCTTGAGTATACTTCAACTGAGAACGTTTAGACGCAGCTCGCATACACAATCGATCTTTGAGTAGAGAGTATGCATTAGTATGTAGGATGTAGGACACTAGTATGGCAGTTCAGACACGGCCTCAGTCAAATGAATTCCTAGGGTCATTTCAGATTTTCCCTTGAGCCCCTTGATTGACTGTTAACTGTTCTCAAAGAATCCCTTTACCTTTTCTGTTCACATTACTTACACAGTCTGAGCTTATTAAGACTTCTGTAAATATATTTTGACATGTTTTGAGATTTTCAAAGTTATTAGATTTCTCAATGGAAATAAACAATTTGACTTTGTCCATCAGAGTGGTTCGTTTTTCACGTTTAATTTCTGTATTTATGTCTATCGTCCTTGTGTTCTGTGTTTTTATTGTTAAACCAAATTTGTACGCACAGAAGACAATAAAGTCTAATATTCTGTCATATCTCATCACGGTGCTCTAGTGATCTTTTCCTGGCTGTAATATTAACACCAGTGTTGTCCTTCAGTTGGTCCTAACAGCTCATTCTAAAGCTACCGATGTGTCATTTACTACAGGCTTGTATGTGGATTTTTCTTACCCGTAATGTGGCTTGACTACTTTCTAGCATTTCTTTCTAGAATTTGGATGGGATCAATGTTTTTAATAGCTGCCGATATGCGCCACACATTTTATTGTTTCAAATTTAAAATCGTGAAATTCTCATTTGGATGACCGTATCTTTTTCAGGAATCCAATTTTGAAAATGTTCCCAAAAAACTTGTTAGAATAACTGCAAACAAAAAATTAAATGTTCCAAAATGTCAGTGTCTGACTCATAAAACACACAATTCTGATTATTTTTAAGCTATTTTGATTTAGAGAAAATAAATGTATTAATTTTTTTATTTTATTTTTTATTTCATGGCAGTTATACATATCTTTAATAATCATAACGTGAGTCTTTAGTTTGTGCTGTGATATGAAGAGTGACGTATTCATTTTGTTTCTAGTTTATTCCTCTTTCCTCTTTTAACTGCATGGAGGACCTTTATTTTGATCCCCTGAACCTGATGTAGCAGTGTGAACTGAAGGTAATGAAGGTAAGCTAAGACCCCAGAAGACTCTTTATAGGTCCATGAGAAGACTGGTGTACATGAAATAAGCCCTGTGTTCCAAATCTCATACTGTTTCTTTTTACTACACTACATACTAAAGTACAGAAGAGTTTTAGTCTTTTTACTACATTACATACTAAAGTACAGAAGAGTTTTAGTCTTTTTACTACATTACATACTAAAGAACAGAAGAGTTTTTGTCTTTTTACTACACTACATACTAAAGAACAGAAGAGTTTTAGTCTTTTTACTACACTACATACTAAAGAACAGAAGAGTTTTAGTCTTTTTACTACACTACATACTAAAGAACAGAAGAGTTTTAGTCTTTTTACTACACTACATACTAAAGAACAGAAGAGTTTTAGTCTTTTTACTACACTACATACTAAAGAACAGAAGAGTTTTAGTCTTTTTACTACACTACATACTAAAGAACAGAAGAGTTTTAGTCTTTTTACTATACTACATACTAAAGAACAGAAGAGTTTTAGTCTTTTTACTACACTACATACTAAAGTAGAGAAGAGTTTTAGGGCCACGGGAGATACAAAAATCAAATAAGGAAGATTTTTTTTTCATTGTGTTGAGAAATGTCAAAATTAACGACGAATACTGCAAAATGCTATTGGAATTAATTGGGCATTTCTGTATTTTCAGCATACTGTAATTGACGTGCATGTATTGGGACATCCTAAATCTTTTTCTGGCGTACTAAAAAGTAGGAAAGTATGGGGATTGGAACTCAGGGAATGTAACAGATGGTAGTGTAACCAGGGTGAAATGATGTCTTTATTTTGATTGACAATTCACCAAATACTGATTAACATGAAGCCAGTATACGTTTAAGCTTTGTTCAAGGTACATTCTGTAACCTGTTCAAACTCAAATGTTAATTTAAATATGAGGCCTATACCTGTACTGTCTCTTTAAGAAATGTCCCTGTCATATGACGTTAATGCAGCGCGTCGCTCAGTCTGCGCCAACCTAGAGAAGGTATGTTGTTATTGTTGTCATCATATCTGAGCATGTAATTAGTTTTGTAGACAATTCAAATGTTTAATGTTGAACGTAATGTGTTAGTATTAAAGCTGTGAACACAGAGCAGCGCTGACATTTCAACCAACTCTCCGTAAAGACACATTTTAAGAGTTGTGTTGTACACACGTGCGTCCGAGTGCTACAGGGTTTCCCCATGGGCCTATCCGAAAAATCCAATCTCCTAACCTATAAACCTCCTTTCCTATACCTTAACCCCTAAACGTCATCGGGGTTAAGGAGAGATGAAAGGTGCTTCCTATCGAACATAGGAAAGGACAGCGCTGTTTCAAATGAATTCGACTCCACTTTTCCTAACCGACGTCATCGCGCGACGGCGAGTATTGCTGACGTGAGTCACTAGCGTGAAACTACACTATAGCCTATTCTCCGAAAATTAACCACAACAAGCGCTCGTTTGATCCATGCGTTCTTTTCATATTGATTTTAATCAGGTTGTCGCCAACAGAGTGAGAATCACTCCCATATATCCCAATTCACATGTGGAATAAAAAGAGGCTACACTTGTGTTGATGTTGAAATGAACTGCCCCCAGTAACTTCATTAAATGTGAAGTTGGTATTTTATTTTCTTATGGTGTAAATTATGTGCTACGAAAATAACTATTATGATGTTGGTCTTTTATGAGTTCTTTATTATCTTTAGCCTGTGTGTGTGTGTGTGTGTGTGTGTGTGTGTGTGTGGGGGGGGGGGGGGTATTTTGTTTTAGCCGAGTTAAATCTTCCTCTCTTCTCCTCTCCTCTCTTCTGTTTTACCTCTCGTTCGTATTCGTGTAGAGTCGGTAAACTCCGGCGGTGGCCTGTTGCTTTAAATCTTGCCGCCGTAAAGGATTATGGGACACCACTATCTCCTTTCCTTTAGCATAGGTTGGTCAGGAGTAACCTATGCTAAAGGAGGGTTAAAGGATGAATCGAGGCTCCTTTCCTATGCCTTTCCTAAGCATTTGGAGAATTCGGATCACCTATCCGCCGAGTACTTCCGGTTCATCTCGATAGGAAAGGAAATTTCCTATGCAAAAAAAAGTTTTCGGATAGGCCCCGTGTGTTTGTTTGCGAACAAGGGAATGCGGAACCTAAGCCTATTGCACTTAAAGGAATACTTCACCCATACGGAACCGGGGCCTATTGCACTAAACCAAGATAAGGGATTAAGCCGGGATATTTTGGTTATCCTGGCTTGCTTTAGCCATGATTCGGTTGGCTCATGCATGTCTGAATGTTATGTCCGTTCAATGGGAAATATTACTGCTGGTGGTATTTACATGTGTAACAAATGCAGTAAATTGAATTAAGCATAGGGGAGAACGGGGGAATCTGAGGCATCGGGTAATGTGAGCCACCCCCTGTATCTAGGCAACGGAAAACATTTTTGGTCATGTGAGATATGTTTTCAAGCCCCTCTCATTTCCCCATGGCCCTGAAAGAGAGGACCTCATGGTGCTGTGGTAAGCATGTTTTTTTCACCAAAATAGGTATTTTGCATGTAAAAGTAAATTTTCTTGCTGTCAACTTAATCAACTGTTGTGCCAAAGCAAATGTATTCACGTAGAAAAACTTCGATCATACGTGTTGATGAACTACCAACATATGAAACCATGTGATACTGATAACTGAAGATTAGCCTGAAATGCTAAGAGAGGTAGTTTTTTCTCAAATTGTGGTGGTGGGGGAAAGTGAGCCACTGTCTCACTTTCCCCCACCATGAGGCACAAGTTAAGTTTAGTCTTAAGCATATTTTAATGTAATATTACATGACATATGTTTTATTTTAATGTCATACACATTGTAGAAAAGCCATCATGCCAAGGAAATACACCAGGAAGACGACCTGGGGCAACCACACGGAAAGAGCACCTTCTCATCTTTCCCCGTAACCTTCAGGGCTGGAATGTAGAGTAGGCCTAGTTGTAGAGTATGACAGGCTGATGTTATATTCCAGTTGGGTCTTCCCCTGTGTTCTGAGTCCCAGGCTGTTCTCGCTGGTTCTGATTTTCCTGTGCTTTGGCCCCCAGACACTAGCTGGCTCTAAGGGTCCTGTGTTCTGACCCCCAGACTGTGTTCTAATCTAACTGGTTCTATCTTTCATTTGAATCTTATTAAAACCTTTTGAATTATAATGTGTTGTATTTGATTTTGTTCAGTGTTACTTTCAAGTGTTTGCTTTGCTTAGTTGACCAAACCCCATCATTCTTTTACTAGTCCGACATTAGTTCTGGAATGTGTGGCTAGCTTTCAGGATTCTTACTGTTACAATATGTGTTGTCATGGTAGTTTCAGAGTGGAAAAAGTAAGTGGATTAGTTTATTTAAAACAATCCTATTTTCACTGCCCTTTGTCTTGAAAAAATTCTGCTAATGCCCATTTCTAGGAAACATCCTGAATTAATGGGAAATGTGTAAATTTGAGTGATAAATCATTTTAGCTCGCTTAGAGGGGAGCAAATGTAAAAAGTGGCTCAGATTACCCCGTTCTCCCCTATAATTTAATTTATTTTCATATTTTTATATGTTGCTTTTCACTGTCTGTTTTCCTACTGTAAATCCTGACTAATCATTTATATAAAGTGTGATTGGGTCTGTGTTCTGCATCTGATCCACTCAGACATAGAATAGAATATATACTTTATTTGTCATTGTGCAGTAGAACCATACAACAGAATTTGCTTATGTAGCCTCTTAAAACAATGCTCACACAATAAATAGTATAAAAAAGCCTAAAAAAATACAATCTTCAAAGAACAAACATTGTCCTTGTTTCAGACAATGTTCCAGCTCAGGTCCTTCATCCAGCAGCGGCTGCTGGCGGCGGCCGACGAGATTCTCTGGGAGGTGGAGAGAACCATCAGGCTGGCTGACCCGGACTCGCTGCTCCTCACTGCAGGTTAGTCTGTCTCCCTGCTACACACTGCAGGTTAGCCTGTCTCCCATACTGCAGGTTAGTCTGTCTCCCTGCTCCATACTGCAGGTTAGTCTGTCTCCCTGCTCCATACTGCAGGTTAGCCTGTCTCCCTGCTCCATACTGCAGGTTAGGGTTCTGAATAGCCTGGAAGATGTATCCTTCCTACTGTCATGTGAGTGTCGCAAGGGACTGTGTTGGTAAAGGGTCTTGAACTGCACAAGACGGATATATAGTCATCCAGGATTCACTCTAGTTCCAGTTCTATTCTATTCCTACTGACCAGAGGCGGTGCTTCAGCACTGGATGTTTCCATCTCGCGCAAGCGCATGTCGAGATATTATAACGACAAAGTCACTGTGACACATTGGTGAACCCGGAATATCTATATACTCCTGAAATCACCAGAGGATCTGTTCCAACTGAATCTTGTTGCGGTAGCGAATTAAATAGAAGGTCAACGACAAACAAGATTTGTATTAGCTCGTCGCTTGTAGCCTCGTAACCCAAGCGTTGGTGCCTCAACTGGTTTTACCACTTCGTCCACCAGAGGCTGTGACTTGCTGTTGTGATTTCGGCTAGCGCGGCAGCTAACCTCCCCGCTGTGTTAATCCTGGTGGTGTATATTACTTTAATTTAAGAGGCTTGCCCGTCGACAGCTTAGTTTTTCACCGTTGCACCGTGTCGCCCCGTGCTCGGGTGCTATCACCTAAAGCCTGTTGCATACCGGTATTGGCTCGCCAGTGGTCGGCTTATGTTTTCCTAAAGTCGCCGTCACTGTTACTATTAGGGCTGTTGGACCGTTGCGTTGGTGCTTTCGCCTGAAGCCCGGTTGCTACTAATTAATTTCCGGCAGCTGCTTGGTTTTTCCGATAGTCATCGTCGCTGAGTCACAACGTGACTTGGGCGCTCACGCCTAAAGTTGGCTTGACATAATTAATTTTTGCTGACATGTTAAACGCCCATGCATAATAGTTCCATGCCTCATGCACTGAGGCTTGTTAGGTTGGCTGAAGTGGAGGGCGGACCAGGGTTGCCCCCTTCGGGTGTTGGTCCTAGTGGCACCAGACGCCTCTGCAGCTGGTGGACCCTCGGGAAGTCCCATAATGTTGACATTTTGGATATCCTGTAGTGGATACTCTTTCAAATCAGTTTGCTCAGATTTAAGCCCTACAAAACCCCCAACCAGCTCATGGTATACCGGCTGCGGCTGCGCATCCTTCTTACTCAGAGGATGACATGCTGTCCACAGCTGCATGTTGTAATCTCTTCACAGGCGGGCAGCTCGGCTGGAGGGTCAGTGTCCGGCAGTGACACTGTTTGACCAGCCGTGCGTATGGCCCTGCCAAGTCTGGGGTTTGATGAAGCTCTGTCAACTTTACCGAGAGAAACCTTACACCATGTTGGGTTGTGAGTTACCTGGAGCTAGGTGGCCGTGATCTCAGAGGGTGGACAACCAGACGGTCCCTCTACCTAGTCAGCAGTTTCTGAAGGAGCCCAGAGGCTTCAACCACCACGACCCCTGAGGCTCCATCATGGGACTTGCTGGTAGTCCTCAGGGGCCGTATTCACAAAACATTTTAAGGCTAAGAGTAGGTCCTAACGTGCTGATTTATGAGTAACTCTCAAATATAAGGGGCGTTTCACTCCTAATTTTAGGACTCCTAACTTTTTAAGATAAGTGTAATTCACAAAGCATTTTAGTGCTAAAACTAGCTCTTAAATCTATGAAAAGCTCGAGAGGCCTCCTAAGTCACTAAGAGTAAATCACAGACAAACATTTGATGGTGTTTTGGAGAGATTTAATGCTAGTGAGCTTTACAAAAGGTACCTTTAATAGCTGTAAGGGTTTAATGATCTTAGTAAAGCTATATTTAGAAAGTATAGACACATTTATATTAATATAAAAAATATTTATTAAGTTCCTTTTCCTGCAGTTGCTTTGGGTTTACGGTGCACTGAAAGTTACTGTTGGTGTCACGTTTGGGTTTAATTTCCTACTAGAGGCCTATATGTGGCGCTTCGCAGCATCTCCTCCATTCCACAGATCCGCTACTGTATAGTTGCGCGTCTCGCCTTTTTCCTTCCGCATGTACTTTACGATTTCGCCGGCTGTTGTTTCTAAATGGTGAATTTCCCGGCTCGTCGCTGTCTGACTATTGCTGCATAGTCCGCCGTTGAGAGATATACAGTGAGAGTGCATGGCGTGCAGCTGTTCAATGAGTATATTTTTTCCGATTCAAATCATTGTAAAATTTAAAATGAATAGACCTATGTGGCGCTATTGTAGGTTAATTGTGAACGAATGTGTGGGAAACCCTGCAGTATCTTGGTTTCATGTTAAATCAGTGTCACTTGTCAATAATTGTATATAAAAACTCTTTACTTTAATACAGCGACACAATATGGATATCTCCCACATCATAAATTCAGTCTTAGCTCTCATTCCCTCTCAGCCAATCACTGTGGGCATAGAAGGTATGAACATGACATCATCCATAGCAACAGGGTCAACACCGTAGTCTTAGCTTAGGAGTCCCTCCCATTCCTTAGTAAAAGTTGGTCTTAGCAGCTTTGTGAATAGGTTTTAAGAAATGACTCCTTACTAAGAACTTTTAGTGCTCCTTAGGAGTACTCTTAGCGCTAAGATAAAATGTTTTGTGAATACGGCCCCTGGTCCTTAAGTCTACTCCCATTTGAGCTGCTGACGCTTAGGGCATATGTTGAAGTGGCAACCAACTTGTTTAAGACAAATAACCTCTTTGTCTGTTACGGGGGTCGCACGGAAGGGGCTGCTCTGTCCAAACAGACTCTCCCACTGGATTGTGGATGTGGTCTTGAGCGAGAAGATCCAGTTGGAACAGATCTTCTGGTGATTTCTGGAATAGATAGATATTCCCGGGTCACCAATGTGTCACGAGTGACTTTGTTGGTATAATTACTCAACCTGCGCATGCGCAAGATGGAGAGAATCATCCCCTGATGCACCGCCTCTGGTGGTCACCCAGAATCATAGAACCGTAGTTACATATGTAACTATCGTTTTAACTTTCTATCCTTTTGCTTAAAATGACTTTAACTTAAGTGCTGTAGATAAATACTCTATTGATTTTATCCAGTCAGGTAAAGTGGCCTATTGAGTGACTTCTGCTTCTATCTCCTCCTGTAGCTACACTACCTTCGTTGACCAACAGTGCTGCTGCTCTGGCCGGAGAGGAGACTTCAACACAACCCTCCATCAAAGAAGAGTTTAACCATGACCCATCTGAGCCCCCAGGCCTTTCTGACACCATTACAGAAAACAGCCACGGGAACCAGTGCTCGCTTGGTTTCAGCTTAGAGGTAAAAGAGGAGCCGGAGGAACAACTTTTGGATGACGGTCAAACACAGGAGGTCGTTCTTCCCTTTCCTGAATCTGTGAAAGAAGAGAGAGATCAGCCAGTAACACCAGACTACAATGAACAGTTGCTCCTTACTTCAGACTTCTCTGTGGCCGAGAGCGACAACTACGGCAGCGATGAGGGAAAAGGGCCGCAGAAAAATACAAGAACACAGAAATTGAAGGCTCCACAAAGACAAAGTGGAAAAGCAAAAGAGAAGGTCCAGGCAGCGCTGCCCGACAGAGAGTCTTCTGCCAGAAGTAAAAAAAACAGCATGACTTGTCCCATGTGTGGACGGGGTTTCCGTTACATGTGTCATTTAACAGAGCACATGAAATCCCACAAGAGGACGAGCGAGTCTGAGAAGAAGCTCCTCAGTCATTTGGAGGAAACTCAAACTGAAAACCTGGTTTGTAAGGTTTGTGGCAAGAGGTTCTCCAGCAGGGGCAGTCTATGGAACCATTCCAAGATACACACAGGAACTAAAGACTTTAAGTGTCGAGACTGTGGGAAGACATTTCTCAGGAAACACGACCTGATCATACACACAAGGACACACACAGGGGAGAAGCCGCACCACTGTGACGTTTGTGG
The DNA here is from genome assembly GCF_949987685.1 of Ammodytes marinus. Lineage (NCBI taxonomy): Eukaryota > Metazoa > Chordata > Actinopteri > Uranoscopiformes > Ammodytidae > Ammodytes > Ammodytes marinus. Next base: position 1,362,438 of record NC_137220.1, read on the forward strand.
GAAAGGGTTCAGTCATAGCTCCAACCTCATTGTTCACATGAGGAACCACTCGGGGGAGAAGCCGTATCACTGTGACATTTGTGGGGAATCGTTCAGTCATAGCTCCCACCTCAATAGGCACATGAGGACACACACGGGGGAGAAGCCGTATCACTGTGACATTTGTGGGGAATTGTTCAGTCAGCGCTCCAACCTCAATGGTCACACAAGGACACACACGGGGGAGAAGCCGTAGTACTGTGGTTCATGTGGAAGACAGTTATTTACTTGTTGTGTAAATCTCTGGTTTCATAGCGATATGATTTTAGATTCATTGGACAATGATACAATATTCACAGAGTCACAAAGTCTGCCCTGACATGACTTCAATTCAATTTGATTCAGGGGCCTTGGTTCGTTATGAGATGATATAATTTAACACAACCTGTTTTTGTAATTTTCCATTTTATCAAATGTTGGGAATGACCTTGTTTAGTCTGCTAGAGTACCACCAGGGTTTTCATCAAAATCAAATTTAAGACCTTTTAATATCACTTAGAACTAAATTTAATGACAGCTATATTTTTGACTTGCGCGGATGCATATAAATACCGTTAAAATCCTCACAGAAGTTCTCTATTCCACTCATTAAAAGCTTCTGTCAATTGAATTTCTAGGGTCATTTCAGATTTTCCCTTGAGCCCCTTGATTGACTGTTAACTGTTCTCAAAGAATCCCTTTACCTTTTCTGTTCACATGACTTACACAGTCGGAGCTTATTAAGACTTCTGTAAATATATTTTGACATGTTTTGAGATTTTCAAAGTTATTAGATTTCTCAATGGAAATAAAGGATTTGACTTTGTCCATCAGAGTGGTTCCTTTTTCACGTTTAATTTCTGTATTTCTGTCTATTGTTCTGTGTTCTGTGTTTTTATTGTTAAACCAAATTTTTACGCACAGAAGACAACAAAGTCTAATATTCTGTCATATCTCATCACAGTGCTCTAGTGATCTTTTCCTGGCTGTAATATTAACACCAGCGTTGTCCTTCAGTTGGTCCTATCAGCTCATTCTAAAGCTACCGATGTTTCATTTACTACAGGCTTGTATGTGGATTTTTCTTACCCGTAATGTGGCTTGACTACTTTCTAGAATTTTTTTCTAGAATTTGAATGGGATCAATGTTTTTAATTGCTGCCCATATGCGCCACACATTTTATTGTTAAAAATTTTAAATCGTGAAATTCTTATTTGGATGACTTTTTAAGAAATCCAATTTAGAAAATGTTCCAAAAAACTTGTTAGAATAACTGCAAACAAAAAAATTAATATTCCGAAGTTTCAGTGTCTGACTCACAAAACACACAATTCTGATTATTTTTAAGCTATTTTGATTTAAAGGAGAAAATAAATGTATACATTTTTTTATTATATTTTTTATTTCATGGCAGTGATACATATATTTAATAATCATAACGTGAGTCTTTAGTTTGCGGTGTGATATGAAGAGTGACTTATAGATTGTGTTCTTAGTTCATTCCTATTTCCTCTTTTAACTGCATGGAGGACCTTTATTTTGATCCCCTGAACCGGATGTAGCAGTGTGAACTTGCTGTAATGAAGGTAAGCTAAGGTACGAACACACTACACGCGTTACCGGGTGAGTTAACTAATGCTATACAGCGCTAACTTGTTTTATCGGCTAAAGCACAGCCGCACATATTCACTGAATTAACCAGGAAGTCCATTCTCCTGGTTTACTCTCCCCACGTCTTCTATTCCCGAGCTGCTGTCATACAGCACCGGGCCGCCTGCAATACATTTTCCTCCTCGGTGTCTCTCATCAGCCTCTGTGTACAGTACACTGTTCTCCGACCGTGCCAATGTATGTGATGTCGGGTCAAGCTCAACACTGATTGGCCAACGCGGCTAATCGTCATGCGTAGGAGCGTAAAAAGTTAAAAAATGTTTAACTCCGCGCGTAGGCGCGTATATACGCGGCTAACGCTGCTAAAATGTTGCTTTAGCGCGAGTGACGCATCTACGCGCCATGTACGCGCGTAAACCAATGGTTCCCTATGGAAAAATAGCCGATTTTATATGCGTCTGTACGCGTGTAATGTGTTTGCACCTGAAGACCCCAGAAGACTCTTTATAGGTCCATGAGAAGACTGGTGTACATGAAATAAGCCCTGTGTTCCAAATCTCATACTGTTTCTTTATACTACACTACATACTAAAGTACAGAAGAGTTTTAGTCTTTTTACTACACTACATACTAAAGAACAGATGAGTTTTAGGGCCACGGGAGAGAAAAAAATCAAATAATGAAGTTTTTTTTTCATTATGTCGAGAAATGTCAAGAATAAAGACAAATACTGCGAAATGCGATTGGAGATAGTGGGGCATTTTTCTCCTAAATATTCTAAATATTACATCTACATCCTAAATATTTTTCTGACATACTAAATCGTAGTGAAGTATGGGGACTGGAACTCAGGGAATGTAACAGATGGTAGTGTAACCAGGGTGAAATGATCTCTTTATTTTGATTGAAAATTCACCAAATACTGATTAACATGAAGCCAGTATACGTTTAAGCTTTGTTCAAGGTACATTCTGTAACCTGTTCAAACTCCAATGTTAATTTAAATATGAGGCCTATACCTGTACTGTCACTTTAAGAAATGTCCCTGTTATATGACGTCAGTGCAGCGCGTCGCTCAGTCTGCGCCAACCTAACAGAGAGAAGGTATGTTGCTATTGTCATCATTTCTGAGCATGTAATTAGTTTTGTAGACAATTCAAATGTTTAATGTTGAACGTAATGTGTTAGTATTAAAGCTGTGAACACAGAGCAGCGCTGACATTTCAACCAACTCTCCATAAAGACACATTTTAAGAGTTGTGTTGTACACACGTGCGTCCGAGTGCTACAGGGTTTCCTCGTGTGTTAGTTTGCGAACAAGGGAATGCGGAACCGGGGCCTATTGCACTAAACGAAGATAAGGGATTAAGCCGGTTGGTTGTCCTGGCTCGCTTTAGCTCATGCATGTCTGAATGTTATGTCTGTTCAGGGGCGTAGCACCAAATTCTGGGCCCCTATACAAAAAGTCCTGATGGGCCCCCTGAAAAGCGGTCTTACAATACACATGGCTCTCTGAGCCAGACAACTCCACAATATTTCATCTGATGAATGACCAAATCATTACTTTTACCGGTGTTTCCCCGACAATATGTCTTAGTCAAGGGTCACAGGAGGCGCGGCGAAAATTTTGGGGGTATTTTGCTCAAAGATGCCAATGTGCACTATAGAAATAAACAACTGTTTATTTTTTAATACAGTTGTGAAATTTTGTTTGCTATGTGCAGGTATAATTTTACAGACAGTACAAAACACAATTAAAGAAAACTTCTACTGTTATGGTGCAATACTATGCTGACACACTAAATACAAATAATAGACCATACACTTGTGTAGGCAGGGGCGTTGCACCAAATTCTGGGCCCCTATACAGGAAGTCCTGATGGGCCCTCTGAGAGGCGGTCTTACAATACAAACATGTAAAAGCTATGTTTGTCTATAGTCCAAAACGTATGAGTGACTGGTCCCTCTCTGAGCCAGATAACAACAAAATGTTTCTATTGATGAATGACCAAATCATTACGCGTACTTGAACACAACCCCTGGTCTAATGACTCTTAATAACCATGCACACACACAGTGTTTCTCACAGGAATTTGGGAGATTGTGTCGTGGACCCTGGACCTTCTAGGGGGGTCCGGGGGAATGCTCCCCCGCAAGAATTTTTTAAAAATGTTAAAGTAAAATTCATCAATCTGGTGCAATTTGAGGAGAAAACTAAGGCTAAATCAACTGTTTCCTATGGGAGCTATTTATTACTATTTTCTGGAATAATTAATAGACACAGAATGACCAAAAAGCAGAAAGAAGAAATGTACATGTTTAAAAAATCCAGTCAGCCTCGGGAATTTTTTCCCTTCGTTTGTATTTTTTAATGACCCAATATAGTCCCCTGATCTTCGTAGCCCCGAACAATGTTATTTAAAAAATAACAAATGTGACGAATGAAAGGCTCCTGATATCCGTTTTTTTTCTTCCTAAATAACATTTTTCTGGTCCTTCAAAGATCAGGGGCCTATATTGAGCCAGTTAAAAAAATAAAAAATATGTTTTTATTTTTTTTGGTGCAGCCCCCCTCTGCCTTGGGCCCCCCAAGCCTGTCCGCAGTCAGACGGCCCTGAACGTAACTGACCATCGTCAGATGCTCATAATTACCGAGTAGAAGTTGAATGCGTCATAATACAATTCAATGCAGCCTCTGAATGGGCGCATAGGCTACTGGAGCACTGTCAGACAGTAATATGTGTGAAACACATAGTCACTGTAGTAGTAACGTTCAGTTATAGTTACTGTAGGAACCGTTGCTCTACAATGAACTGGCGACTTTTTTTTTCAGTTTTTTTTAATGAACTGACGACTTGATCAGAGTGTAGCGCGGCCAGATGACAGCTAACGTGGGATTCAGTCTGCGCCCCGTCAAAGGTAATGTTATCAATGAACAAGTAGTAGGCTAATTGTTTCAGCCTCCCTCTGTAGTTTTACTCTCACCATTCTTAGAAAAAAAGTTTTTGAAGTCCTGGGCCCCTGCTCTGCTGCTCATATCCTACTCCTGGCCTCCTTCTCAACTCTTTCTGGTGTGCGAACTTGTGCTTTTTTGGGGGCATCCTCGCCCTGCTTGAGTTCGCTCGCGCTCACTTAATTCCAATGAGGAAGAACGAACCGCGGGGAGGACCAAACCATTTTTTAAGAAGGGGCCCAGGGGGTTATTGAAATGATTAAAACTAGAATATTGTATGACTTGTGGCTTTCTTTAATTCGGACTCATTCCTATGATTATATTAGTTCACTGTATGCATAATCATTTTGTCGTAGATTCTACTGGGGGCTGTGTGGGCCCTAGCTGGCTGTGGGCCCTTATAATCGTCATAACCTTTACCCCCTATACGAGGCCCTGTGTGTAGGCACATCAAGTGCAAATTCAACTTTATGGATGGGGGGCTGTGATTATTGTGGACAATAGGCCTACTGTGATGCGATAGCCTATAATTCATTAATGGTTATTATTAGCCTACTTGCTTGATTTCTTTTTAAATACAGGTCGTTTTGGAACATGTCTTTCCCAATTCAAAACATAAAAATAAAGCAGCATTGAAAATACAGAAAATAAATCTTGTTGGCCTACACTAGCATGCTGTTCTACAAATAACTCAATAGTTGAAATAATAAATACAATGTGTTTTCCCCTTAAAATGTCTAAATGCATTTCAAAGACAGTAACAGTGTGGCACTTCTTTAAACTTACTGAAACTTGCAGGGGCCATCACTCTCATTTATTCATCAGACTTTTCTTTGCGCTGTCTGAGCGGATAGATAGGTTGTGTTGCCACAGTGATGTGGAGTCTTAAACTGTCCTAGCTTTGCCAACACTTATTTCTGTACAACTAAATATCCCCATAGAAACATCGCTGCGTTTATTTTCGCCACCAGTTCAATTCAATGTTGGCTTGCTCCTGCTTACTCTCCCGCACACATGCCTTAGTCATGCGCAGGCCCCTGATCTCCTTGCAAGGGTCAGGGGCCTATCACGAGCCAGTCAATTATTCCTTTTTTTGGAATGGCATTGTTCAGGGCCTTCGAAGATCGGGGCCCCACATTTAGCTTGTTAAAAAAAAAAAAAAAAAATATATATATATATATATATATATATATATATATTTTTTTTTTATGGGCCCCCCTCTGCCTTGGGCCCCCCCACGACTGTATCACTTTTCCCCTCAGTCCGTCGGCCCTGGGTCTGTTCGATAGGAAATATTAATGCTGGTGGTATTAACATGTGTAAAAATGCAGCAAATTGAATTAAGCATCTAATTTAATTTATTTTCATATTTTTATACAAGTTGCTGTTTATTATTTTACATTTATTTAATATATTATATATTCTTTTTAAATATATATACAAAATAAATGCAGTGCGGGCACAGCATCATTTTATACAGATAGGTTGGAAATGTACTCGCCCAGAAAATGTTGCATATCATGATAATTATGAATAAATCAAACAAATTGCAGACGAGACCAACTTGTTCTCTCCACCAGAGACTTTAAAGGTGTACAATCAATCAATCAATCAATCAATCAATCAATCAGCTTTATTCAAGAGACTCGAGGTCCTTTTAAAAGACATACAACATACACGATAAAATTAAACCAATGTTTCCACGTGGATGACCATGTACATGAACGTACAGTACTGAGACCAGGATTAGTCAGCAGCATTATTATAAAAATAGGAGAATCATTCAGTCAACAGATACATTCATACATCATATTTCTTAAAAGGGCATGGAACGTATGAACACCTACACCTGCTATGTCATGTTGCTTTTCACTCTGTTTTCCTACTGTAAATCCAGACTAATCATTTATATAAAGTGTGATTGGGTCTGTGTCCTGCATCTGATCCATAGAATAGAATATACTTTACTTGTCATTATGCAGTAGAACCATACAACAAAATGTGCTTATGCAGCCTCTTAAAACAATGCTCACACAATAAATAGTATAAAAATACCTAAAAGAAATACAATCTTAAAAGAAAAAACATTGTCATTTCAGACATGTTCCAGCTCAGGTCCTTCATCCAGCAGCGGCTGCTGGCAGCGGCCGACGAGATTCTCTGGGAGGTGGAGAGAACCATCAGGCTGGCTGAACCGGAGTCCATGCTCCTCACTGCAGGTTAGGGTTATGAATAGCCTGGAAGATGTATCCTTCCTACTGTCATGTGAGGGTCACAGTGGACTCTGTTGGTATAGGGACTAGAACTGCACCATACGGATATAACAAGAACAAGATTTGTATTAGCTCGTCGCTTGTAGCCTCGTAACCCAAGCGTTGGTGCCTCAACTGGTTTTACCACTTCGTCCACCAGAGGCTGTGACTTGCTGTTGTGATTTCGGCTAGCGCGGCAGCTAACCTCCCCGCTGTGTTAATCCCGGTGGTGTATATTACTTTAATTCTAGAGGCTTGCCCGTCGACAGCTTAGTTTTTCACCGTTGCACCGTGTCGCACTGTGCTCGGGTTTTATCACCTAAAGCCTGTTGCATACCGGTATTGGTTCGCCAGTGGTCGGCTTAGGTTTTCCTAAAGTCGCCGTCACTGTTACTGTTGAACCGTTGCGTTGGTGCTTTCGCCTGAAGTCCGGTTGCTACTAATTAATTTGCCGGCAGCTGCTTGGTTTTTCCGATAGTCATCGTCGCTGAGTCACAACGTGACTTGGGCGCTCCCGCCTAAAGTTGGCTTGACATAAATAATTTTTGCTGACATGTTAAACGCCCATGCATGAACTATAGTTTCATGCCTCATGCACTGAGGCTTGTTAGGTTGGCTGAAGTGGAGGGCGGACCAGGGTCGCCCCCTTCGGGTGTTGGTCCTAGTGGCACCAGACGCCTCGGCAGCTGGTGGACCCTCGGGAAGTCCTGTAAGGTTGACATTTTGGATATCCTGTAGTGGATACTCTTTCAAACAAGTTTGCTCAGATGTAAGCCCTCCTACAAAACCTCCAACCAGCTCATGGTATACCGGCTGCGGCTACGCATCCTTCTTACTCAGAGGATGACATGCTGTCCACAGCTGCGTGTTGTAATCTCTTCACAGGCGGGCAGCTCGGCTGGAGGGTCAGTGTCCGGCACTGACACTGTTTGACCAGCCGTGCGTATGGCCCTGCCAAGTCTGGGGTTTGATGAAGCTCTGTCAACTTTACCGAGAGCAACCTTACACCATGTTGGGTTGTGAGTTACCTGGAGCTAGGTGGCCGTGATCTCAGAGGGTGGACAACCAGACGGTCCCTCTACCTAGTCAGCAGTTTCCCCTGAGGCTCCATCATGGGACTTGCAGGTAGTCCTCAGGGGCCGTATTCACAAAACATTTTAAGGCTAAGAGTAGGTCCTAACGTGCTGATTTAGGAGTAACTCTCAAATATAAGGGGCGTTTCACTCCTAATTTTAGGACTCCTAACTTTTTAAGATAAGTGTAATTCCTCCAGAGGACTCCTAAATCACTAAGAGTAAATCACAGACAACCATTTGATGACATTTTGGAGATATTTAATGCTAGTGAGCTTTACAAAAGGTACCTTAATAGCTGTAAGGGTTTAATGATCTTAGTAAAACTATATTTAGAAAGTGTTGTGCCGAATCGTTTCCCCATGGCGACAAAGACAGAGGCATCAGTGTTTCTATCATAAATTCCCTCTCAGCCAATCACTGTGGGCATAGAAGGTATGAACATGACATCATCCATAGCAACAGGGTCAACACCGCCCTCTAGTCTTAGCTTAGGGTCTCTCCCATTTCTTAGTAAAAGTTGGTCTTATCAGCTTTGTGAATAGGTTTTAAGAAATTACTCCTTACTAAGAACTTTTAGTGCTCCTTAGGAGTACTCTTAGCGCTAAGATAAAATGTTTTGTGAATACGGTTCCTGGTCCTTAAAGAGGACCTATGATACTTTTTGACTTTTATGACCTATAAACATTGTTATAATGATTTATAGTCATGTTTAACCATACTAGCGTATCAAATAATGACGTACATGCATTTAGACGTATTCCCTGCTGACCGTCTGGGGTGGCTGTGCAGAGCACTAAACACTAGGGCAGCCGCTCGAGAAATCATGTGTTCAAATCGGTTCAGAATTTCCTGATATTCTTGTCGTCACGAAAAGCGGATGTTTCCATGTATGGTAATGCTGCAACGTGCTGCTCAGGCAAGCTCCGGCCATGCCCCCACCTTCCTGCTCTCAAATCTGCCCGCGTGCTGCTGAAAGTGTTCCGGAATGAAGGTAACCAATCACAACGGAGTGGGGTTTGCAGCAGGAGGGGGAGAGGGGGCGGAGAAGCACAAAGCCGAGTGTGGACAGAGACTGCTGAATGCACCCAGATGAGAGGAAGAGTTTCCCGAAAATCTACATCGTTTTTTGTGATGTGATTCGTGTCAGGTTGCTCTATAGCAGTTTTTAACAAGAAGTTAAGACCAGAAAAGTAGTATAATAGGAGATCTTTAAGTCTACCCCCATTTGAGCTGCTGACACTTAGGGCATATGTTGAAGCAACAACCAACTTGTTTAAGACAAATAACCTCTTAGTCTGTTACGGGGGTCGCAGGGAAGGGGCTGCTCTGTCCAAACAGACTCTCCCACTGGATTGTGGATGTGGTCTTGAATGCACAAAGAGCACGGGGGCTCCATGTGCCCTTGACCTTTAAGTGCCACTCTACCAGGAGTCTGGCTCCATCATGGGCTGCCTTGAAGCAGGTTCCACGTCAGGACATTTGCTCTGCGGCTACATGGTCTTCATCATGTATGTTGCGTGGTTCTACAGAGTAAATGTTGCTGCTCCTCATCCTGTGGGATGACGGCTGTCTTGTCGACGGCTTCAAACCCTTAATTGATGACTCTTCGTGACCTTTTTGGTTTAAGTCATCCAGTGCTAAAGCCTCTGGCGGTCAGTAAGAATGAAATTTGAACGATAGCTACGTATGTAATTACGGTTCTATGAATTCAGGATGACCGCCAGAGTTCTCTGTCACTCAAGACTTCTCAGATTCCACGAGAAGATCCAGTTGGAACAGATCTTCTGGTGATTTCTGGAATATATAGATAATCCCGGGTCACCAATGTGTCACGAGTGACTTTGTTGGTATAATAACTCGAATCATCAATGAAATCATCCCCTGATGCACCGCCTCTGGTGGTCACCCAGAATTCATAGAACCGTAGTTACATATGTAACTATCGTTTTAACTTTCTATCCTTTTGCTTAAAATGACTTTAACTTAAGTGCTGTAGATAAATACTCTATTGATTTTATCCAGTCAGGTAAAGTGGCCTATTGAGTGACTTCTGCTTCTATCTCCTCCTGTAGCTACACTACCTTCGTTGACCAACAGTGCTGCTGCTCTGGCCGGAGAGGAGACTTCAACACAACCCTCCATCAAAGAAGAGTTTAACCATGACCCATCTGAGCCCCCAGGCCTTTCCCACACCATTATAAATACAGAAAACAGCCACGGGAACCAGAGCTCGCTTGGTTTCAGCTTAGAGATAAAAGAGGAGCCAGAGGAACAACTTGTGGATGACGGTCAAATACAGGAGGTCGTTCTTCCCTTTCCTGAATCTGTGAAGGAAGAGAGCGATCAGCCAGTAACGGCTAGTGAAAGTGAAAAAGCAGAAGAGAATGTCCAGGCGGCGCTGCCTGACAGAGAGACCTTCATCCATCATGAGGTGGAGAGAACCATCAGGCTGTCTGACCCGGTCTCCCTGCTCCTCACTGCAGGTTAGGGGGTTTGTTCTCATCTGATGTGAAGAGATTTTGTAAAGGCCATCGTCATTGTTGACTCGATCCACAGTGAGGCTGCAAGGAAAGACTATCTTTATCATTAATCTGATAAATAATATTTTATTAATCCATTGTCTGGTTTATAGAATGTAATTTAAAATGTCTGTAGTGATTTTTCTAAGATCAAGTTTCATATTTGTCAAACCAAGAGTCAAAACCCCAAATATATGATATCATATAAGACAAAGAAAAACAGCACATGGACACATCAGAGGCTGTAAATAGTGTTCTATTTCATCCTTACTGACCTGCAGAGGTGGTGCTTAAAACACCGGATTAATCCAAGTGCAGTTCGAGTCCCTATACCAACACAGTCCCCTGTAACCCTCACATGACCCAGGGAAGACTATGGTTGCGTTCCGAATCGCATACTTTCTACTATATAGTATGTAGTAAAAAGATTTAGGATGTCCCGATTCTTATGGCCAGATTTAGGATGGTTAGAAGTACCCGGATGTCCTACTTCATGCGGCCAAGATTGTTAGTGTTGAAAAGTGCATCCTATTTGGGCGATTCTGACCCACAATCCAGTGCGCACGTGAAGTGACGTAACATCGACGAAGCCTCCATATGAAAACAAACGGGGATGCGACGGATATAAAAGCAAGAGGCAAGATCAAGGCGCAATGTTATGATGAAATAAGAGAGTAAAGTATGTCCCAATAGTATGCCTACTGCATCCTAACTAGATTATTTTTATCTTCGGATGTAGTATGTAGAATAGAAAAAAGAAAGAGTATGCGATTCGGAACGCAACCTATATGTTTTAGTGTCATCCAAGAATCTGTTCCTTTCATCTTCTCGCCTACGGGGGAACAGTGGCTTCAAGGTTTAAGCTTGTAGCGTTCTGCTTGAATATGAGGATTTGCTACAGTAAAGGTAAAGGGACTTGAACTGCACATGCGCAGGACGGATATATCCAGTGCTTTAAGCACAGCATCTGGTGGTCATCCAGGATTCATAACACTCTAGTTACAGTTTAAACCTTCTATCTTTTTGCTTAAAATTACTTTAAGATTATCTCAAGTGTTGTAGATAAATACTCTGTGTATTTTATCCAGTAATAGTCAGGTTAAGTGGCCTATTGAGTGACTTCTGCTTCTATCTCCTCCTGTAGCTACACTACCTTCGTTGACCAACAGTGCTGCTGCTCTGGCCGGAGAGGAGACTTCAACACAACCCTCCATCAAAGAAGAGTTTAACCATGACCCATCTGAGCCCCCAGGCCTTTCTCACACCATTATAAATACAGAAAACAGCCACGAGAACCAGTGCTCGCTTGGTTTCAGCTTAGAAATAAAAGAGGAGACACTTGTGGATGACGGTCAAACACAGGAGGTCGTTCTTCCCTTTCCTGAATCTGTGAAAGAAGAGAGAGATCAGCCAGTAACACCAGACTACAATGAACAGTCGCTCTTTGCTTCAGACTTCTCTTTGGCCGAGAGCGACAACTACGTCAGTGATGAAGAGTGGTTGGAGGGAAAAGGGCTGCAGAAAAATACAAGGACATCGAAATTGAAGGTTCTCCAAACACAAAGTGGAAAAGCAAAAGAGAAAAAAAAAAATGTCCAGGCAGCGCTGCCCGATAAAGAGTCTTCTGCCAGAAGTAAAAAAAACAGCAGGACTTGTCCCGTGTGTGGACGGGGTTTCCGTTACATGTGTCATTTAACAAAGCACATGAAATCCCACAAGAGGACGAGCGAGTCTGAGAAGAAGCTCCTCAGTCAATTAGAGGGAACTCAAACTGAAAACCTGGTTTGTAAGGTTTGCAACAAGAGGTTCTCCTGCAAGAGCAGCCTACGGATGCATTCCAAGATACACACAGGGATTAAAGACCTTGAGTGTCGAGACTGTGGGAAAAAATTTCTCAGGAAAAACGACCTGATCATACACACAAGGACCCACACAGGGGAGAAGCCGCACCACTGTGACATTTGTGGGAAAGGGTTCAGTCGGAACTCCACCCTCAATACTCACATAAGGACACACAAGGGGGAGATGCCATATCACTGTGACATTTGTGGGAAAGGGTTCAGTCAGAGCACCACCCTCAATACTCACATAAGGACACACACAAGGGGGAAGCCTTACCACTGTGACATATGTGGGAATGGGTTCAGGTGTAGCTCCAACCTCAATGCTCACATGAGGACACACACGGGGGAGAAGCCGTATCACTGTGACGTTTGTGGGGAAGCGTTCAGTCGTAGAGGCGGCCTCAATGTTCACATGAGGACCCACACGGGGGAGAAGCCGTTCCAATGTGACATATGTGGGGAAGCGTTCAGTGACAGATCCAACGTCAATGTTCACATGAGGACACACACGGGGGAGAAGCCGTACCACTGTGACAGGTGTGGGAAAGCGTTCAGTCAGAGCTCCCACCTCAATAAACACATAAGGACCCACACGGGGTGAAGCCGTAGTACTGTGGTTCATGTGGAAGACAGTTATTTACTTGTTGTGTAAATCGCTGGTTTCATCACGATATGATTTTAGATTCATTGGACAATGATACAATATTCACAGTCACAAAGTCTGCCCTGACATGACTTCAATTAAATTTTATTCAGGGGCCTGCGATCGTTATGAGATGATAGAATTTAACACAACCTGTTTTTGTCATTTTCCAATTTGATCAAATGTTGGGAATGACCTGGTTTAGTCTGCTAGAGTACCACCAGGGTTTTCAAAATCAAATTTAAGACCTTTTAATTTCACTTAGAACTAGATTTATTGACAGCTTTATTTTTGACTCGTGCAGATGCATATAAATACCGTTAAAATCCTCACAAAAATTCTCTATTCCACTCATTAAAAGCTTCAGTCAAATGAATTTCTAGGGTCATTTCAGATTTTCCCTTGAGCCCCTTGATTGACTGTTAACTGTTCTCAAAGAATCCCTTTACCTTTTCTGTTCATATGACTTACAGTCTGAGCTTATTAAGACTTCAGTAAATATATTTTGACATGTTTTGAGATTTTCAAAGTTATTCGATTTCTGAATGGAAATAAAGGATTTGACTTTGTCCATCAGAGTGGTTCCTTTTTCACGTTTAATTTCTGTCTATTGTTCTGTGTTTTTATTGTTAAACCAAATTTTTACACACACGAGACAATAAAGTCTAATATTCTGTCATATCTCATCACAGTGCTCTAGTGATCTTTTCCTGGCTGTAATATTAACACCAGCGTTGTCCTTCAGTTGGTCCTAACAGCTAATTCTAAAGCTAATGATATACGATGTTTCATTTACTACAGGGTTGTATGTGGATTTTTCTTACCCATAATGTGGCTTGACTACTTTCTAGCATTTCTTTCTAGAATTTGGATGGGATCAATGTTTTTAATTGCTGCCGATATGCGCCACACATTTTATTGTTCCAAATTTAAAATCGTGAAATTCTCATTTGGATGACTGTATCTTTTTCAGGAATCCAATTTTGAAAATGTTCCCAAAATTTTTTTAGAATAACTGCAAACAAAAAATTAAATGTTCCAAAATTTCAGTGTTTGACTCACAAAACACACAATGATTATTGTTTAAAGCAGCTCCGAGTAACATTTAAATATCTTTTAAACAGCCTCATGTTTCCTCTCATAATCATAAATTACCTTTAACAGCAAACGAGACCATCAGTGCAAAGAAAGACGTTTTTATATAGTTTTTATTACTGCATTTGATCTGGTCGTACACCCAGTCCGATTTTCGGTTCAAGCGTGCATGCTCTATGGTCACATATCCGTATTGGTCACAGATTTCAGTGAGGCGCAGGAACGCGATTTGAGAAGCCTATCCCTCCAGGTGAGGGAAGGGGAGTGGGAGCCTTGTTTGAGACAGTTGTTTGTCGTCATAATGACCGATAACGGGGCTGAACCATAAAAGAAAATGCAATGAAGAAAAGCTAAAAGGGAGAGTGATAGTCGGGCGGGAGGGCGTTGCCAAGCAACGTATACACAATTTCACGGAGCGAAACTAGACTGCAGTGTTTACTCCTAAATGAATGAGCGGTAGCCTACTAAAACAAAGTTTACTTTGCCTCACCAGCATCATCAGATGACCATTATTCATCTGAAATAGTCATTATTTACAACATAAACACATTACCTCATCGTGATACTAACTAACTGCCATCTCTCGTACATTCGCTTTGTGTGAGGACACGGGGACTCGTTCAGCTCCGTGAGAGGTGACAATGCATCAACTCATTGCAATCAGGTGTGTTTAGCTCTTACTGGCATTAGTTGATGCTGTGTCACCCATAGACTCACGGAGCCGAAAAGAGTCCGGTGCCCTCACACTTTCAACACACGGACACGCACCATATTGCTTCCTGATTATTTGAATCTTGCACGCCTGCACGAGCTACAAAACAGCTTCACGACAGCTGGCGTCGTAATAATACTACCGCTTTTGTTCAAAGGTGTCGCCAACGTGCCGACTTACTCGTAGTAGCTTTAAGCTATTTTTGATTTAAAAGAGAAAAGAAATATATATTTATTTTATTAGATTTTTGTATTTCATGACAGGGATATGTATCCTTAATAATCATAACGTGAGTCTTTAGTTTGTGGTGTGATATGAAGAGTGACTTATACATTTTGTTTCTAGTTTATTCCTTTTTCCTCTTTTAAGTGCATGGAGGACTTTTATTTTGATACCCTGAACCGGATGTAGCCGTGTGGACTGCAGGTAAACTAACTCGAAGCTATGTGTGTTTATATACTATCTATGTGTGTACCTGAAATAATGTAACAGATGGTAATGTAACCAGGGTGAAATGATCTCTCTATTTTGATTGGCAATTCACCAAATACTGATTAACATGAAGCCAGTATACGTTTAAGCTTTGTTCAAGGTACATTTTGTAACCTGTTCACACTCAAATGTTAATTTAAATATGAGGCCTATACCTGTACTGTCACTTTAAGAAATGTCCCTGTTATATGACGTCAATGCAGCGCGTTGCTCAGTCTGCGCCAACCTAACAGAGAGAAGGTATGTTGCTATTGTTGTCATCATATCTGAGCATGTAATTCGTTTTGTAGACAATTCAAATGTTTAATGTTGAACGTAATGTGTTAGTATTAAAGCTGTGAACACAGAGCAGCGCTGACATTTCAACCAACTCTCCGTAAAGACACATTTTAAGAGTTGTGTTGTACACACGTGCGTCCGAGCGCTACAGGGTTTCCTCGTGTGTTTGTTTGTGTTGCAGGCTTACAGAAACGTAGACAGAGGCTGTACTTGCGTTGGAGTAACACTCTTTTATTTTACCGAAAACAAGAAGAATATGTTCCAATACAGGGTGCCAGCGTCCTACTCTCTCATGCTGTATGCATGGCTGCAAGCATCTACTCAGCTAACCCAAAAACTTCTTCTTCTACGACAGTAATAATATCACATCAACAACAGAGTTTTCTTCTTCTACTCAAAACCTCCTCAGTAATTCAATAGATTCGCCTATTGGCGGAACTTGACATTACACCTTAGAATATTAACCGGCATGAAACAGTAACACAATCATGCATTTATAGAACATATATTAAATAACTTGAGCTCTGCTTTAACTGTATAGAATGCCCACAATAACTAAATGAATACTCTTTTGACCATGTAAACCTATACCTCTACATTTGCGAACAAGGGAATGTGGAACCGGGGCCTATTGCACTTAAAGGAATACTTCACCCATACGGAACCGGAGTTCTATTATTATCAAATCGCTATAGGAATATAATGAATGAGGTTTTTCTGGAGGCTGTGTTCGGAAAGCCATTCTAACGTCCTCCCTCCTACATACTCAACATCCATATCCTACATACTGTCTACTCAAAGATCCATTGTGTATAAGAGGTGTGTCGAAACGTTCACACTGAAGTATACTCAAGCAATAAATCATTTATTCTTCTTCTTATATGATTCAGGCCGTTTAGACGCTGTTACCGCCTTTCCAGACTAATCATTTATATAAAGTGTGATTTGGTCCGTGTCCTGCATCTGCTCTGATCCACTGAGACAGCACCATGTTCCAGCTCAGGTCCTTCATCCAGCAGCGGCTGCTGGCAGCGGCCGACGAGATTCTCTGGGAGGTGGAGAGAACCATCAGGCTGGCTGACCCGGACTCGCTGCTCCTCACTGCAGGTTAGTCTGTCTCCCTGCTCCTCTCTGCAGGTTAGCCTGTCTCCCTGCTCCATACTGCAGGTTAGCCTGTCTCCCTGCTCCATACTGCAGGTTAGTCTGTCTCCCTGCTCCATACTGCAGGTTAGCCTGTCTCCCTGCTCCATACTGCAGGTTAGCCTGTCTCCCTGCTCCATACTGCAGGTTAGTCTGTCTCCCTGCTCCATACTGCAGGTTAGCCTGTCTCCCTGCTCCATACTGCAGGTTAGTCTGTCTCCCTGCTCCATACTGCAGGTTAGCCTGTCTCCCTGCTCCATACTACAGGTCAGGGTTTTTCATGGCTCAGAATGGGCCTTTGGGGGGTCAGTATGCGGACCGACTTTTTTGGGGGTTGTGACTATGTGCAACAGTAAAGGCAAAACGTTTGTGTATTTTAAGAGAGGTGTGGGGTTGGGAGAGGGGAGTTTCTGTCCAGATAAAGATAATTTCAGTCAGCCTGTCAATCACTGTGTTACCATGGAGCTCACTGACTGATAAAATCACAATAAGTATAAAGTCAAAATACTAATAATGACTAGCTATTTAATAATGTAATTGTTTCTAATTGATCTGAACTATGGAAATTGCAAGAAGGTAGGGCTGCTCGATTATGAAAAAATCATAAACATAGGAGTCAAGGAGCTTTAAACTCCTGTGTTTTTAATTCATTTATTTCTTGGTCATAGACCACTATGATTTGACTTTAAGTGAATAAACTAATTGGTCGGGATGTTTTTAGGTGCAGACATGGTCGAATGCCTTTTTTCTCTCTCTCTCGCGGTCGCGTATGTCACGTGACTCGCGTGTGACATATCTTGCACATTATTTTAGTCTGTTGTGAGTGAAGTGTTTACAGACAACAAAATTAGTTTTACCTTTATTCTCGACCAAAGGCTGACTTACTGTCGTCCTCCAAAGTTTTTCAAAACACCAAGCAATGCGCAACATTTCCCTCCCACTCTCTGGACCAGCCGACAACTAAATTATCAGGTGAGGGAGGGGCCGAGCGCACCGCTCGGCTGAAAGGGTTCGCTGCATTTAAAAGCCTGCATGTCACGGCATGCGGAACAATGGTAGATTAATTACGATTATTTAGTTTTCATGATTGAGGGAAACCGTAATAGTAATCGAAATTCAAATTCAAGCTATTGCCCAACCCTTCAAGAAGGATGACTTAAATTGGGCAGAATGTGGAGAGGTTTTAAATTGCTATATTTATTCTCAAATTGTATTATTTTGGCGCTGGTGATTTTCCTTTGGCGCTGGACAAATCCTCTTTGGAGGGCGCCGAAAATTTCTCTATGCAGGAAAAACCTTGCAGGTTAGTCTGACCTGCTCCTCACTGCAGGTTAGGAGGTTCAGAATAGCCTGGAAGATGTAGCTTCCTAGTGTCATGTGAGGGTCACAGTGGACTCTGTTGGTAAAGGGACTAGATCTGCACCATACGGATATATCCAGTGCTTTAAGCAGCGCCTCTTATAGTCATCCAGGATTCACTCTAGTTCCAGTTCTATCTCATTCCTACTGACCAGAGGCGGTGCTTCAGCACTGGGTGATTCCATCTCAGGCCAGACAGCTGCTTTATTTCCTCCAATTCCCCTTTCACTGGCAACACTGGACAGGGTCCAGCATGGCAGGCACAGCCTACGTCTGGTGGCTGCACACTGGCCAGGAAGGCCATGGTTCCCAGCGTTACTAAAACTCCTCAGTGGAGAGGCTTGGAGCCTTCCAGAGAGACAGACCTTCTGTCTCAGGTAGGTGGACACATATGGCACATAAACCCGGGGCGCCTGCAGCTGTGTGTGGTGGAGGTTGTTTTCACAGTGGTGCGTGGCATGAATGGTTGAATCATCCAGTGCTAAAGCACCGCCGCTGGTGGTCACCCAGAATTCATAGAACCGTAGTTACACGTAACTATCGTTTCAACCTTCTATCCTTTTGCTTAAAATAACTTTAAAGATTAACTTAAGTGCTGTAGATAAATATCTATTGATTTGATCCAGTAATAGTCAGGTAAAGTGGCCTATTGAGTGACTTCTGCTTCTATCTCCTCCTGTAGCTACACTACCTTCGTTGACCAACAATGCTGCTGCTCTGGCCGGAGAGGAGACTTCAACACAACCCTCCATCAAAGAAGAGTTTAACCATGACCCATCTGAGCCCCCAGACCTTTCTCACACCATTATAAATACAGAAAACAGCCACGGGAACCAGAGCTCGCTTTGTTTCAGCTTAGAGATAAAAGAGGAGCCGGAGGAACAACTTGTGGATGACGGTCAAATACAGGAGGTTGTTCTTCCCTTTCCTGAATCTGAAGAAGAAGAGAGAGATCAGCCAGTAACGGCTAGTGAAAGTGAAAAAGCAGAAGAGAATGTCCAGGCGGCGCTGCCTGACAGAGAGACCTTCATCCAGCTGCGGCTGCTGGCGGCAGCAGAGGAGATCCTCTGGGAGGTCGAGAGAACCATCAAGCTGGCTGAACCAGACTCCCTGCTCCTCACTGCAGGTTAGGGGGTTTTGGGGGTTTGTTCTCATCTGATGTGAAGAGATTTTTAAAAGGCCATCGTCATTGTTGACTCGATCCACAGTAAGGCTGCAAGGAAAGACTATCTTCATCATTGATTAATCTGATAAATACTATTTTATTAATCCATTGTCTGGTTTATAGAATGTAATTTAAAATGTCTAAGAATTTGCCTAAGATCATGTTTCATATTTGTCAAACCAAGAGTCAAAACCCCAAATATATGATATCATATAAGACAAAGAAAAACAGCACATGGACACATCAGAGGCTGTAAATAGTGTTCTATTTCATCCTTACTGACCTGCAGAGGTGGTGCTTAAAACACTGGATTAATCCAAGTGCAGTTCGAGTCCCTATACCAACACAGTCCCCTGTAACCCTCACATGACCCAGGGAAGACTATATGTTTTAGTGTCATCCAAGAATCTGTTCCTTTCATCTTCTCGCTTGCGGGGGAACAGTGGCTTCAAGGTTTAAGCTTGCAGCTTTCTGCTTGAATATGAGGATTTGCTACAGTTTTGGTAAAGGGACTTGAACTGCACATGTGCTTTAAGCACAGCATCTGGTGGTCATCCAGGATTCATAACACTCTAGGTACAGTTTAAACCTTCCATCTTTTTGCTTAAAATTAGTTTAGAGATGGATCTCAAGTGTTGTAGATAAATACTTTATTGATTTTATCCAGTAATTGTCAGGTAAAGTGGCCTATTGAGTGACTTTTGCTTTTATCTCCTCCTGTAGCTACACTACCTTCGTTGACCAACAATGCTGCTGCTCTGGCCGGAGAGGAGACTTCAACACAACCCTCCATCAAAGAAGAGTTTACCCATGACCCATCTGAGCCCCCAGGCCTTTGTCACAACATTATAAAAATAGAAAACAGCCACGGGAACCAGAACTCGCTTTGTTTTAGCTTAGAGATAAAAGAGGAGCCGGAGGAACAACTTGTGGATGACGGTCAAACACAGGAGGTCGTTCTTCCCTTTCCTGAACCTGTGAAAGAAGAGAGAGATCAGCCAGTAACACCAGACTACAATGAACAGTTGCTCTTTGCTTCAGACTTCTCTGTGGCCGAGAGCGACAACTACGGCAGCGATGAGGGAAAAGGGCCGCAGAAAAATACAAGAACACAGAAATTGAACGCTCCTCAAAGACAAAGTGGAAAAGCAAAAGAGAAGGTCCAGGCAGCGCTGCCCGACAGAGAGTCTTCTGCCAGAACTAAAATAAACAGTAGGACTTGTCCCGTGTGTGGACGGGGTTTCCGTTACACGTTTCATTTAACAGAGCACATGAAATCCCACAATAGGACGAGCGAGTCAGAGAAGAAGCTCCTCAGTCATTTGGAGGAAACTCAAACTGAAAACCTGGTTTGTAAGCTTTGCTGCAAGAGGTTTGCCAACAGGAGCAACCTACAGATGCATTACAAGATACACACAGGGATTAAAGACTTTGAGTGTCGAGACTGTGGGAAGACATTTCTCAGGAAATATGAAGTGATCATACACACAAGGACACACACAGGCGAGAAGCCGCACCACTGTGACATTTGTGGGAAAGGGTTCATTAATAGCTCCAGCCTCATTGTTCACATGAGGACACACACGGGGGAGAAGCCGTATCACTGTGACATTTGTGGGGAAGCATTCAGTCGGAGCTCCCACCTCAAAAGTCACATGAGGACACACACGGGGGAGAAGCCGTATCACTGTGACATTTGTGGGGAATCGTTCAGTCAGAGCTCCGACCTCAATAGGCACATGAGGACCCACACAGGGGAGAAGCCGTATCACTGTGACATTTGTGGGAAATCGTTCAGTCAGCGCTCCAACCTCAATGGTCACACAAGGACACACACGGGGGAGAAGCCGTATCCCTGTGACATTTGTGGGGAAGCGTTCAGTCGTAGAGACGGCCTCATTGTTCACATGAGGACACACACGGGGGAGAAGCCGTATCACTGTGACATTTGTGGGGAAGCGTTCAGTCAGCGCTCCAGCCTCAACAGACACATAGGGACCCACACAGGGGAGAAGCCGTATCACTGTGACATTTGTGGGGAATCGTTCAGTCAGCGCTCCCACCTCAATACTCACATGAGGACACACACAGGGGAGAAGCCGTAGTACTGTGGTTCATGTGGAAGACAGTTATTAACTTGTTGTGTAAATCGCTGGTTTCATAGCGATACGATTTTAGATTCATTGGACAATGATACAATATTCGTGTGACAAAGTCTGCCCTGACATGACTTCAATTCAATTTGATTCAGGGGCCTGCGATCGTTATGAGATGATAGAATTTAACACAACCTGTTTTTGTAATTTTCCATTTTATCAAATGTTGGGAATTACCTTGTTTAGTCTACTAGAGTACCACCCGGGTTTTCAAAATCAAATTTAAGACCTTTTAATATCACTTAGAACTAGATTTAATGACAGCTTTATTTTTGACTTGTGCAGATGCATATAAATACCGTTAAAATCCTCACAGAAATTCTCTATTCCACTCATTAAAAGCTTCTGTCAAATGAATTTCAGATGTTCCCTTGAGCCCCTTGATTGACTGTTAACTGTTCTCAAAGAATCCCTTTACCCTTTCTGTTCATATGACTTATACAGTCTGAGCTTATTATTTTTTTTTCTTTTAAAGGGAAAATTCGCCGATTTTCAACCTTAACTCATCTACCATAATATCCTTTGGGTTGCAGTATATCCCCGTGTATTTTTTCAACATCGTCCGTTTCGCGGGGGCCGAGCTTCAAAAATCCATTCACCGGTGACGTTTCTGTGACGTTTCCGTGTCAAGGAAGAGCTCGTGCAGACTACAGACTCTCGAGCCGAGCTCACCAACCCCCCTCCCTGTGAATCCAGGGGGCGGGCTCTAAAAGCACGTGCGAACCAAAACAAACCGTCTGTCCATGCCCATGGTCCGTGACAGTTTACTTGTATCATTTCCTGCATTGAAAATTGCATCTTTTCACACGGGCACAGACGATATGGATGAGGATACTTTAAAAAGTGTGTTGGCTGACTGGAATGAACCAGCAGGGTATTTAGTTGGGCCAGAGAAGCCTACACTGCTGAAGAAATTCAGCGAGGAAATACAGTATGCAGAGAGGCCGAGGCTGCAGCTGTTTCAGCCTTGGTTAGGGTTAGCCTTGTAAGACAATACAACTGGACCACCATTAGAAACCGAGAGACATTTTCAATATCCCAAAAATAATTTGGAAAAGACAACAAATACCAGCAAGACCGGGAGGGCAGATGATCATTGAGTGAGTAACATTATTTTTTTCTAGCATGTTGTAACGTTATCTTTGTCACATTGTGTTGTCTGAGCCATTGCACTGATGTTGCACTTAGCATGTCTATAGCACTTTTCAGAAGAACCCTTTACAACAGGTCAAATAAAATGACCAGTCTTTTGTTCTTACATTGGCTGCTATTGTTACATTATAGCTTTGTGGAGAGTAACCACTTGTTTTGTGTTTTAATTCCTTTAGACATAATCGACTTGTCACACGTCGGTTCTTGATTGAGTGGGTGCTCCAAAGGGGAGAGACTTGGCAAGGGGACCGCATCGTCTTACCTGATTGTGTCATACAGCGCATCAGAGCCAAATATCCATCTCCAAATGGTCACTACAGGCGACAGGCTGAAGAAGACGCTACGTAGAAGCTACGGATGAGCTATGATCAAATATTTTGACCTGTAAATACTGCTGCTAACTATGGACACTGATTGAGATTTAATCATGTGAAAATGTGTCAATTCTCCTTGACTGTATTTACAAATAAAATTTTGTATAAACATGATTGTTTTTTGTCATTGCATAGGTAACCATTTTAATACATAGGTTTGACTTATCAACTAAAAGTGAAATAGTTTCAGAGAATCAAACACTTTATAAGGCATAGATAGAGTTTAATATAACAAGCAAGTAAAACAGTGTGCATTATTCTACACACAACTGTAAAGTATGTACATATACAAATGTAAAAAAGAAAAATAACATTTTCAAAAGCTTTGAGTTTCCAGTGTGTTGGGAAAAACAATTGTAGCATAATGCTTCCTTCGTCAAGTTACTGTTGAAATATTGAGTGATGTTTAGCAGCA
The DNA here is from genome assembly GCF_949987685.1 of Ammodytes marinus. Lineage (NCBI taxonomy): Eukaryota > Metazoa > Chordata > Actinopteri > Uranoscopiformes > Ammodytidae > Ammodytes > Ammodytes marinus. The sequence goes on from NC_137220.1 coordinate 1,385,694, forward strand.
GCTTCTTCTGTAGTTGGTTTTGGACATGTTGTGAGGGAGGGCAGGCTGAGGGAGCTGTAGTGATGATGACAGCACTTTGCAGGCAGCAGTCTCTTCTTCATGTGATGACGAGTTCTACGAGGGATGCTCTGAAGTGGTGCGTGTGTGCGGGATGTAAACAGTCTTCACAACAGAGTGCGTGGTCCTCGGACAATACACCATCTTCCTTTGGACCTCACCTGAAATGACAAATTATGATTGTATCACAAGGCCAGCCCAGCACTGAAGAGATGACAAAAGAAAAATCAATGTGTTATACTGTAAAGATAATGTTGCTGTTGCAATAAATATATAAAACAGACAAACCACTATGTAACCATAGATAGGTCAGTCAGTTAGTGCACTAACACAATAGTAGTCTTTTGTCTAAGAAGACATCATGTTTATATTAGCAGCCAAGCATACTGTATGCCAGGGTGTGGCTATGCATTTGCATTAGGAAGAGCCAAGACGACACAAGACTAGGGACATCAGTGCTAATCACCCAGCCATCACCATCAGCATAGCAATTGTTTATGGTTTTGGAAAGCTGATCATTTTAACGACATCGCTAATAACCATGCACATGGAAAACAAACACACAGTCACACACAAACAGTCTTGCAAATGCAACTAAATCTTCCTCAAGGATACACAGAGGGGCCTACTGCCCCCCTCACGAGTTCACTTCTAACTGTAGCTTAGCGGCTAAGGTAACTTGGCTACAGCTACAACCGGTAGACTAATTCCTCCTTGCCCCATCTATCAGCCTTACACCGGGACACAATATTCAACAGCGGTGTGGGCAGCACAGTTATTAATGTAGGGGAAACACTGATACTAACTACAGTAGGCTACTATGCAATTTAGCTCACGTTAGCTTACCTTTATTCGGATTCTTTTTCCCGGGGCTGGGGCTATGCATCACGCCGGTGAATAGGCAACAGGTAGGGCCTAGTATCTTCAGCTTACGCTTACTCCTGCTTCTTTTCTGTTTCCTAAAGTTGGCGCATCTAGGCACATTATAGGACGGCATGTTTTCTTTGTGGTAGTAGTCCAACAGTGAAATAATACGAAGCGCGCTATTACTGTACTGCTTACACGGGTCAGGTCCGTGCTGTGTTTGTCACCATGGTAACGCGAGCAGCTCGGAATCTGGGCAGGCTGGCTGCAGAGCGTACCCCCCCGCGCAATGCATCCTGGGGCCTGTAGGAACTGTAAAAACGGCTACGTCAGCCCCGCGTCATCAGTTTAAATCCGAAATCATTGTGCTCTCTGCCAATTCGGATAAATTTTTGGGGGGCTTTTTTCAATAGACTACTAATATACTCGGCCCTGATATACCATTCACATGAAAATGGGCGAATTTTCCCTTTAAAGATATTTTTTGGGCTTTTTTATGCTTTATTGATAGTGCAGAGAGACAGAGGTGAAATGGGGCAGAGAGGGGAGTGACATGCAGAGAACGACCGCGGGTGGAATCGAACCCGGGTCTGCTGCTGTGCCCGGCCCGGGAGGGGGACGCCTTACCAACTGAGCTAAAGGCTGTCTGAGCTTATTAAGACTTCTGTAAATATATTTTGACATGTTTTGAGATTTTCAAAGTTATTCGATTTCTGAATGGAAATAAAGGATTTGACTTTGTCCATCAGAGTGGTTCCTTTTTCAGGTTTAATTTCTGTATTTCTGTCTATTGTTCTGTGTTCTGTGTTTTTATTGTTAAACCAAATTTTTACGCACAGAAGACAACAAAGTCTAATATTCTGTCATATCTCATCACAGTGCTCTAGTGATCTTTTCCTGGCTGTAATATTAACACCAGTGTTGTCCTTCAGTTGGTCCTATCAGCTCATTCTACCGATGTGTCATTTACTACAGGCTTGTATGTGGATTTTTCTTACCCGTAATGTGGCTTGACTACTTTCTAGAATTTCTTTCTAGAATTTGAATGGGATCAATGTTTTTAATTGCTGCCCATATGCGCCACACATTTTATTGTTCAAAATTTTAAATCGTGAAATTCTCATTTGGATGACTTTTTAAGAAATCCAATTTAGAAAATGTTCCAAAAAACTTGTTAGAATAACTGAAAACAAAAAAATTAATATTCCGAAGTTTCAGTGTCTGACTCACAAAACACACAATTCTGATTATTTTTAAGCTATTTTGATTTAAAGGAGAAAATAAATGTATACATTTTTTTATTATATTTTTTATTTCATGGCAGTGATACATATCTTTAATAATCATAACGTGAGTCTTTAGTTTGTGGTGTGATATGAAGAGTGACTTATAGATTGTGTTCTTAGTTCATTCCTGTTTCCTCTTTTAACTGCATGGAGGACCTTTATTTTGATACCCTGACCCTGATGTAGCAGTGTGAACTGGCTGTAATGAAGGTAAGCTAAGGTACGAACACACTACACGCGTTACCCGCGTGTAGTGTGTTCAAACAAACTGAACAGCACAAATAGCCTAGCATTAAAACAGCATTGCATATTCACGGCAGCTACATAACAAACACAGTTACAGCAGCATCGGTGCACGGCGGCACAACATAAAGCCAAGTAGCCAACATTACCCTACCTGGCTGTGACAGTGGACCGTGGCTGGCGTAGATCTACACCGGTGCTTTGCTGTACTTGTTGTGAAAGTCCCCCGGACATAGCCGTCATGTTTGGGTTCACAACCGCACACAACCGGGTGAGTTAACTAATGCTATACGGCGCTAACTTGTTTTATCGGCTAAAGCACAGCCGCACATATTCACTGAATTAACCAGGAAGTCCATTCTCCTGGTTTACTTTCCCCACGTCTTCTATTCCCGAGCTGCTGTCATACAGCACCGGGCCGCCTGCAATACATTTACTCCTCGGTGTCTCTCATCAGCCTCTGTGTACAGTACACTGTTCTCCGACCGTGCCAATGTATGTGACGTCGGGTCAAGCCCAACGCTGATTGGCCAACGCGGCTAATCATTGAACTCCGCGCATAGCTGCGTAGGCGCGTATATACGCGGCTAACGCGGCTAAAATGTTGCTTTAGCGCGAGTGACGCATCTACGCACCATGTACGCGCGTAAACCAATGGTTCCCTATGGAAAAATAGCCGATTTTATACGCTGTACGCGTGTAACATGTGTAGTGTGTTTGCACCTTAAGACCCCAGAAGACTCTTTATAGGTCCATGAGAAGACTGGTGTACATGAAATAATCCCTGCGTTCCAAATCTCATACTGTTTCTTTATACTACACTACATACTAAAGTACAGAAGAGTTTTAGTCTTTTTACTACACTACATACTAAAGAACAGATGAGTTTTAGGGCCACGGGAGAGAAAAAAATCAAATAATGAAGTTTTTTTTTCATTATGTCGAGAAATGTCAAGAATAAAGACAAATACTGCGAAATGCGATTGGAGATAGTGGGGCATTTTTCTCCTAAATATTCTAAATATTACATCTACATCCTAAATATTTTTCTGACATACTAAATCGTAGTGAAGTATGGGGATTGGAACTCAGAGAATGTAACAGATGGTAGTGTAACCAGGGTGAGATTATGTCTTTATTTTGATTGACAATTCACCTGGTGAATTGTCAATCACAGTGACTGGCCAATCAACTTGCCCTGCATATGATTTTACTGGCCCCGGGCCATCGGGCTATACGTTATGTCGAACCCTGCACCAAATACTGATTAACATGATGCCAGTATACGTTTAAGCTTTGTTCAAGGTACATTCTGTAACCTGTTCAAACTCCAATGTTAATTTAAATATGAGGCCTATACCTGTACTGTCACTTTAAGAAATGTCCCTGTTATATGACGTCAGTGCAGCGCGTTGCTCAGTCTGCGCCAACCTAACAGAGAGGAGGTATGTTGCTATTGTTGTCATCATTTCTGAGCATGTAATTCGTTTTGTAGACAATTCAAATGTTTAATGTTGAACGTAATGTGTTAGTATTAAAGCTGTGAACACAGACCAGCGCTGACATTTCAACCAACTCTCCGTAAAGACACATTTTAAGAGTTGTGTTGTACACACGTGCGTCCGAGTGCTACAGGGTTTCCTCGTGTGTTTGTTTGCGAACAAGGGAATGCGGAACCGGGGCCTATTGCACTAAACCAAGATAAGGGATTAAGCCGGGATATGTTGGTTGTCCTGGCTCGCTTTAGCTCATGCATGTCTGAATGTTATGTCTGTTCAGGGGCGTAGCACCAAATTCTGGGCCCCTATACAAAAAGTCCTGATGGGCCCCCTGAAAAGCGGTCTTACAATACACATGGCTCTCTGAGCCAGACAACTCCACAATATTTCATCTGATGAATGACCAAATCATTACTTTTACCGGTGTTTCCCCGACAATATGTCTTAGTCAAGGTGGTCACTGGCCAGGGTCACAGGAGGCGCGGCGAAAATGTTGGGGGTATTTTGCTCAAAGATGCCAATGTGCACTATAGAAATAAACAACTGTTTATTTGAATACAGTTGTGCAATTTTGTTTGCTATGTGCAGGTATAATTTTACAGACAGTACAAAACACAATTAAAGAAAACTTCTACTGTTATGGTGCAATACTATGCAGACACACTAAATACAAATAATAGACCATACACTTGTGTAGGCACATCAAGTGCAAATTCAACTTTTTAAAGTTCCTTTATGGATGGGGGGCTGTGATTATTGTGGACAATAGGCCTACTTTGATGTGATAGCCTACACTTCATTAATGGTTATTATTAGCCTACTTGCTTGATTTCTTTTTAAATACAGGTCGTTTTGGAACATGTCTTTCCCAATTCAAAACATAAAAATAAAGCAGCATTGAAAATTCAGAAAATAAATCTTGTTGGCCTACACTAGCATGCTGTTCTACAAATAACTCAATAGTTGAAATAATAAATACAATGTGTTTTCCCCTTAAAATGTCTAAATGCATTTCAAAGACAGTAACAGTGTGGCACTTCTTTAAACTTACTGAAACTTGCAGGGGCCATCACTCTCATGTATTCATCAGACTTTTCTTTGCGCTGTCTGAGCTGATAGATAGGTTGTGTTGCCACAGTGATGTGGAGTCTTAAACTGTCCTAGCTTTGCCAGCACTTATTTCTGTACAGCTAAATATCCCCATAGAAACATCGCTGCGTTTATTTTCGCCACCAGTTCTATTCAATGTTTGCTTGCTCCTGCTTACTCTCCCGCACACATGCCTTAGTCATGCGCAGGCCCCTGATCTCCTTGCAAGGGTCAGGGGCCTATCACGAGCCAGTCAATTATTCCTTTTTTTGGAATGGCATTGTTCAGGGCCTTCAAAGATCGGGGCCCCACATTTAGCTTGTTAAAAAAAAAATATATATATATATATATATATATATATATATATATATATAGATAGATAGACAGATAGATAGATAGATAGATAGATAGATAGATAGATAGATAGATAGGGGAGAGTGGCCTAAGTTGTGCATTTTGGAAGTTGTGCCACCCCTTGTTTCTAGAAAACCGTGGAAGAAATTGGAAATGTGACCACATATTTAAGAAGAGCCATCCATTTGACTCATCCTGTAAAGAAGGGAGACACAAGGAATAAGATATAAGCACATTTAAGCTCAAAAAACTGTTTTGCCTTTCAAAGTAAAATTTCCATGATCAAGGTTTTTTGATTATTGTGTCTGAACAATTATAGACAAGTTTGAAAACATTTGACACATGTTTTAGTGCTTTGGTATGCTACACTTTGAGTCTATATAGTTAGCACGATGTCAGCCCTAAATTGCTGCATCATGCCTATTATCCAAAATTCTGGGGATGGGGTGATTTGTGCCAAAGGGCCTAGGTGAGTTATAAGTAAGTAAGTAAGTAAAATGTATTTATAAAAGCACATTTATGACAGTTTGCACTGTCCAAAGTGCTGTACATAGTGCATTCAGTAGATAAACAATGAAGGTAAAATAACAATAACCAAAATAAAAGACGTAAAGCCCATACATCCACATAAACACAGATAGTGCTTTGGTATGCTACACTTTGAGTCTATATAGTTAGCACGATGTCAGCCCTAAATTGCTGCATCATGCCTATTATCCAAAATTCTGGGGATGGGGTGATTTGTGCCAAAGGGCCTAGGTGAGTTATAAGTAAGTAAGTAAGTAAAATGTATTTATAAAAGCACATTTATGACAGTTTGCACTGTCCAAAGTGCTGTACATAGTGCATTCAGTAGATAAACAATGAAGGTAAAATAACAATAACCAAAATAAAAGACGTAAAGCCCATACATCCACATAAACACAGATAGTAGTGCAGAGGTAAGATAGTTAATGGGGAGGAAACACCAGGGTGTACATATGGGTTTTGAGCCTTGATTTAAAGGCAGAAATGTAGTAGGGGTGTAAATCGCTGCTTTCATCACGATACGATATTAAATCGATTCATTAAGGCCAGGACACACCAGTCCGACATGTTCCGACTACGCAAAAAATGGAGTCGGCCGTTTCAGGAAGCTCCAGTCTTCCCGTCGCGGCCAAAGAACACACCGAGACGACTGTTTATTTTCCGTACGCTCGCGGGACGTAATGTCTCCACAACAGCAGGCGGCGCTAATCTGTATTGTGGCCCGAAAAAATACGAAAGCCGGAAATGATTGGACATCTCTCTAGAGCATAAACATAGATAGAAATACGTATTTATATTTATGGACCATAAGAGCACAATTTTTAGCAGAGAGTGTCGAGCATGGTGTCGAGCAGTCAACAAGGGTTGATGCATGTGAGTACTCTCAAAACGAAACGAACAAACACATTAAAACGATGGCTAGCTGTTGTTAGCTGTTTGTGCTACCCGCCTCACTTCCGGGCTTCACTGATTCGCTAGCCCTCCACCAATCAAATTGCTCCAAATGAAAGACGGTCGGCCGCCGATTGAACATGTTCAATCGGCGGCCGACGGGCTCAAAACAAGCCCGACGACCTCTACGTCGGCCGACGTCACGGCACAGACCAAACGGATTCGTCTTTTTTTTTGACGACGGCGATTATTGGGCTGGTGTGTCCTGGCCTTTAGACAACGATATGATATATTTTTTTTTAAAGATATTCTTTTGGCATTTTTATGCTTTTATTGACAGTGCAGAGAGACAGAGGTGAAATGGGGCAGAGAGGGGAGTGACATGCAGAGAACGACCGCGGGTGGGAATCGAACCCGGGTCTGCTGCTGGGCCTGGCCCGGGAGGGGGACGCCTTACCAACTGAGCTAAAGGCGCCCCCTAGACAACGATATGATATTTGCCGATATCTAAAATCTGCTGCGATACGATTTCGATTCAGGGGCCTGCGATCGATATGAGACGATATGAGACGATATTATATGCCCATTTAACACAAGATGGCCTATCTCGTTATCTAACAATACATGTTGATAATAGAATAGCCTTCTTAATTGTTTGTATAATTTTAATCCATTGTATGCATTCTGAACACTAAAGATCTTGAAATTAACAGGATAAACAACAAATTTAAGCTGCTACCTCGGCTATTTCCCTCTTTTTGATGACATTTTATTTAATGTCAAGGGGACTTCCTTATAAAATAACTCTATGTAAAATACAGCTAAAAAATATTAGCTCGAATTATTTGAATGAAAGATTAATATCTTTCATAAGATTAATATATTTCAATCTCTTACTATTATTCATATCTTAAGGTGCAGTAAACAATGCTTGGAGTGACATTTGAGTAGTTTTGGGCCGTGTGGGGTTTCAGGGCACAGGACTGAATTGGTGGATTCCTCGCTAGCTTAGCTCATTAGCCTAATAGAGCTATCCTCTTTAGCTGAGGCTGCGGTGGCTTGTAAATTCACCCCACGGAGAGGGTGACCGCCCGGGGGAGCGCAGGAGCTTCTCACCGCTGAGAGAGCAGCCGAGCCGCGCATTCTTGGAACTTTACACTGCGAGCCGGGCAGCGCTGTGCTGGACAGCCCGCGGGGATAACAGCCGAATGCCCCGCTAGCTCGGCTGCTAACCCCGCGAGCCTGTCGAGCGGCGCGCTGCCCCGGTAAGCGCCGGCTCGACTGCTCTGTCAGCGGGGATATATGATCCTCTGCCCATGGTGCAAACACCGACAGGTCTGTTACCGATGGTTTCAGTGTCCGAAATGAACTTTGATAATCATAACAAGCGTGAAAAGCCTGCTGCGGTCGGGCGGAAATGGTGTCACAAACATCCGGGCAAGGACATTGTCAAAATAAAAGCATATACAACATCGATTTGTATCGATGTTTGGACGTTGTATCGATTCAGTTGGATCGTTCGCAAATCAATCGATGGATCGATCTACATCGATGGATCGTTACACCCCTAAAATGTAGGGGGAATCACATTTGTCAGGTGGCAGTTGGTTCCACAAGCACGGAGCAACTAGTGCAAAGTACATTTGTGTTGTACATGAGTTGTGCCAGTGGCATGGCTGTATACGCTGGTCACCAAAAGAAAGTGATTGTCTACAGTAGCTCAGAAGAGAGTGACATCTCAATTCCACTTAACGACACCACTGATGAGAGTTCAGATGGCCAGAAAGGTGATCATGGTGACTTTGTCATTGTGAGCTTTGCAGGCAAAACCACCTAGATCTGCTAGGCCTTGTTTAAGAAAATTGTCCTTCAATCTTTGGCAACTATTTACTTTATTTACTTTAAATACACCTTAAATAAGTAATTGTCTAATGGATTTGTCTTGCATTACAGTTTATGAGATATATATCAATGGCACAATTCACCCCATGGTATTCTCTCCAACCGCACAACTTACACCACACCGGGGGCAAGTTGTGCAACAAGACAACTTTTTTTCCGAAAGCTATATTTCTTCAACAGTTTATTCCAGATTCAAAGTTTTTATTGCCAGGGATGCACAACACCCTGAAATATATGTACATATTTGAGTTGGAGGCTTTACTGTCAAGGCCTTACTTTAAAGTCACTTTGAGTGAAAAGTTGCACAACTTAGGCCACTCTCCCCTATGTATAAAAATATATAAAAAAATATATATTTTTTTTATGGGCCCCCCTCTGCCTTGGGCCCCCCCACGACTGTATCACTTTTCCCCCCAGTCCGTCGGCCCTGTGTCTGTTCAATAGGAAATATTAATGCTGGTGGTATTAACATGTGTAAAAATGCAGCAAATTGAATTAAGCATCTAATTTAATTTATTTTCATATTTTTATACAAGTTGCTGTTTATTATTTTACATTTATTTAATATATTATATATTCTTTTTAAATATATATACAAAATAAATGCAGTGCGGTCACAGCATCATTTTATACAGATAGGTTAGAAATGTACTCGCCCAGAAAATGTTGCATATCATGATAATTATGAATAAATCAAACAAATTGCAGACGAGACCAACTTGTTCTCTCCACTAGAGACTTTAAAGGTGTACAATCAATCAATCAATCAATCAATCAGCTTTATTCAAGAGACTCGAGGTCCTTTTAAAAGACATACAACATACACGTTAAAGGAGACAATTAAACCAATGTTTCCACGTGGATGACCACGTACAGTACTGAGACCAGGATTAGTCAGCAGCATTATTATAAAAATAGGAGAATCCTTCAGTCAACAGATACATTCATACATCATATTTCCTAAGACAGCAACGAACGTATGAACACCTACACCTGCTATGTCATGTTGCTTTTCACTGTCTGTTTTCCTACTGTAAATCCAGACTAATCATTTATATAAAGTGTGATTGGGTCTGTGTCCTGCATCTGATCCACTCAGACATAGAATAGAATAGAATAGAATATACTTTATTTGTCATTATGCAGTAGAACCATACAACAAAATGTGCTTATGCAGCCTCTTAAAACAATGCTCACACAACACTCACACAATAAATAGTATAAAAATACCTAAAAAAAAATACAATCTTAAAAGAAAAAACATTGTCATTTCAGACAATGTTCCAGCTCAAGTCCTTCATCCAGCAGCGGCTGCTGGCAGCAGCCGACGAGATTCTCTGGGAGGTGGAGAGAACCATCAGGCTGGCTGACCCGGACTCCCTGCTCCTCACTGCAGGTTAGTCTGTCTCCCTGCTCCTCACTGCAGGTTAGTCTGTCTCCCTGCTCTATACTGCAGGTTAGTCTGTCTCCCTGCTCCTCACTGCAGGTTAGCCTGTCTCCCTGCTCCATACTGCAGGTTAGTCTGTCTCCCTGCTCCTCTCTGCAGGTTAGTCCGTCTCCCTGCTCCTCACTGCAGGTTAGTCTGTCTCCCTGCTCCATACTGCAGGTTAGCCTGTCTCCCTGCTCCATACTGCAGGTTAGCCTGTCTCCCTGCTCCATACTGCAGGTTAGCCTGTCTCCCTGCTCCATACTGCAGGTTAGGGTTCTGAATAGCCTGGAAGATGTTTCCTTCCTACTGTCATGTGAGGGTCGCAAGGGACTGTGTTGGTAAAGGGTCTTGAACTGCACAAGACGGATGTATAGTCATCCAGGATTCACTCTAGTTCCAGTTCTATTCTATTCCTACTGACCAGAGGCGGTGCTTCAGCACTGGGTGATTCCATCTCGCGCAAGCGCATGTCGAGATATTATAACGACAAAGTCACTGTGACACATTGGTGAACCCGAAATATCTATATACTCCTGAAATCACCAGAGGATCTGTTCCAACTGGATCTTAGCTCGTCGCTTGTAGCCTCGTAACCCAAGCGTTGGTGCCTCAACTGGTTTTACCACTTCGTCCACCAGAGGCTGTGACCTGCTGTTGTGATTTTGGCTAGCTCGGCAGCTAACCTCCCCGCTGTGTTAATCCCGGTGGTGTATATTACTTTAATTTAAGAGGCTTGCCCGTCGACAGCTTAGTTTTTCACCGTTGCACCGTGTCGCCCCGTGCTCGGGTTTTATCACCTAAAGCCTGTTGCATACCGGTATTGGCTCGCCAGTGGTCGGCTTAGGTTTTCCTAAAGTCGCCGTCACTGTTGCTATTAGGGGTGTTGGACCGTTGCGTTGGTGCTTTCGCCTGAAGCCCGGTTGCTACTAATTAATTTGCCGGCAGCTGCTTGGTTTTTCCGATAGTCATCGTCGCTGAGTCACAACGTGACTTGGGCGCTCCCGCCTAAAGTTGGCTTGACATAATTCATTTTTGCTGACATGTTAAACGCCCATGCATGAACTATAGTTCCATGCCTCATGCACTGAGGCTTGTTAGGTTGGCTGAAGTGGAGGGTGGACCAGGGTCGCCCCCTTCGGGTGTTGGTCCTAGTGGCACCAGACGCCTCGGCAGCTGGTGGACCCTCGGGAAGTCCCATAAGGTTGACATTTTGGATATCCCATGGTGGATACTCTTTCAAACAAGTTTGCTCAGATTTAAGCCCTACAAAACCCCCAACCAGCTCATGGTATACTAGCTGCGGCTGCGCATCCTTCTTACTAAGAGGATGACATGCTGTCCACAGCTGCCTGTTGTAATGTCTTTACAGGCGGGCAGCTCGGCTGGAGGGTCAGTGTCCGGCTCGTTTATTGATTTTATCCAGTAATTGTCAGGTAAAGTGGCCTATTGAGTGACTTCTGCTTCTATCTCCTCCTGTAGCTACACTACCTTCGTTGACCAACAATGCTGCTGCTCTGGCCGGAGAGGAGACTTCAACACAACCCTCCATCAAAGAAGAGTTTAACCATGACCCATCTGAGCCCCCAGGCCTTTCTCACACCATTATAAATACAGGAAACAGCCACGGGAACCAGAGCTCGCTTTGTTTTAGCTTAGAGATAAAAGAGGAGCCGGAGGAACAACTTGTGGATGACGGTCAAATACAGGAGGTTGTTCTTCCCTTTCCTGAATATGTGAAAGAAGAGAGAGATCAGCCAGTAACGGCTAGTGAAAGTGAAAAAGCAGAAGAGAATGTCCAGGAGGCGCTGCCTGACAGAGAGACCTTCATCCAGCTGCGGCTGCTGGCGGCAGCAGAGGAGATCCTCTGGGAGGTAGAGAGAACCATCAGGCTGGCTGACCCGGACTCCCTGCTCCATACTACAGGTTAGGGGGTTTGTTAGTTCTAATCTGATGTGAAGAGATTTTTAAAAGGCCATCGTCATTGTTGACTCGATCCACAGTAAGGCTGCAAGGAAAGACTATCTTTATCATTAATCTGATAAACAATATTTTATTAATCCACTGTCTGGTTTATAGAATGTAATTTAAAATGTCTAAGAATTTTCCTAAGTTCAAGTTTCATATTTGTTAAACCAAGAGTCAAAACCCCAAATATATGATATCATATAAGACAAAGAAAAACAGCACATGGACACATCAGAGGCTGTAAATAGTGATCTATTTCATCCTTACTGACCTGCAGAGGTGGTGCTTAAAACACCGGATTAATCCAAGTGCAGTTCGAGTCCCTATACCAACACAGTCCCCTGTAACCCTCACATGACCCAGGGAAGACTATATGTTTTAGTCTCATCCAAGAATCTGTTCCTTTCATCATCTCGCTTGCGGGGGAACAGTGGCTTCAAGGTTTAAGCTTGCAGCGTTCTGCTTGAATATGAGGAGTTGCTACGTAGGTAAAGGGACTTGAACTGCACATGTGCAGGACGGATATATCCAGTACTTTGAGCATCTGGTGGTCATCCAGGATTCATAACACTCTAGTTACAGTTTAAACCTTCTATCGTTATGCTTAAAATGACTTTAAGATGATCTCAAGTGTTGTAGATAAATACTCTGTGTATTTGATCCAGTAATAGTCAGGTAAAGTGGCCTATTGAGTGACTTCTGCTTCTATCTCCTCCTGTAGCTACACTACCTTTGTTGACCAACAGTGCTGCTGCTCTGGCCGGAGAGGAGACTTCAACACAACCCTCCATCAAAGAAGAGTTTAACCATGACCCATCTGAGCCCCCAGGCCTTTCTCACACCATTATAAATACAGAAAACAGCCACGGGAACCAGAGCTCGCTTTGTTTTAGCTTAGAGATAAAAGAGGAGACGGAGGAACAACTTGATGACGGTCAAACACAGGAGGTCATTCTTCCCTTTCCTGAATCTGTGAAAGAAGAGAGAGATCAGCAGCCAGTAACACCAGACTACAATGAACAGTTGCTCCTTACTTCAGACTTCTCTGTGGCCGAGAGCGACAACAACGGCAGCGATGAGGGAAAAGGGCCGCAGAAAAAAACAAGGACACCGAAATTGAAGGCTCCACAAAGACAAAGTGAAAAAACAAAAGAGAAGGTCCAGGCAGCGCTGCCCGACAGAGAGTCTTCCAGAAGTCATAGAGACAGCAGGACTTGTCCCGTGTGTGGACGGGGTTTCCGCTACATGTTTCATTTAACAGAGCACATGAAATCCCACAAGAGGATGAGCGAGTCTGAGAAGAAGCTCCTCAGTCATTTGGAGGGAACTCAAACTGAAAACCTGGTTTGTAAGGTTTGTGGCAAGAGGTTCTCCAACAGGTGCAACCTACGGATGCATTCCAAGACACACACAGGGATTAAAGACTTTGAGTGTCAAGACTGTGGGAAGACATTTCTCAGGAAACAGGACCTGATCAAACACACAAGGACCCACACAGGGGAGAAGCCGTACCACTGTGCTATTTGTGGGAAAGGGTTCAGTCAGAGCACCAAAGTCAATCGTCACATGAAGACGCACAAGGGGGAGAAGCCGCACCACTGTGACGTTTGTGGGAAAGTGTTCAGTCAGAGCTCCAACCTCAATAGACACATAAGGACCCACACGGGGGAGAAGCCGTGCCACTGTGACATTTGTGGGAAAGGGTTCATTAATAGCTCCAGCCTCATTGTTCACATGAGGACCCACACAGGGGAGAAGCCGTATCACTGTGACATATGTGGGAAAGCTTTCATTCAGAGCACCAACCTCAATACTCACATAAGGACCCACACGGGGGAGAAGCCGTTCCACTGTGACATATGTGGGAAAGGTTTCAGTCGTAGCGACAACCTCAATGCTCACATAAGGACACACACAAGGGAGAAGCTGTACCACTGTGACATTTGTGGGAAAGAGTTCCGTGACAGATCTGCTTTCCATAACCACAAAAGGACCCACACAGGTGTGCCGTCTCCTCAGGCCATCCAGTGCGTCCCCCGGGTTGCGGATGGGGGCCCCCCCTCTCTACGAGGGCAGCTTCGAATAGCCAATAAGAAGCCGTGGACAATGAGGAATCATGAAAAATGAGTAACCCAAAGAGTAACCCATACTGGCAGGCCGTCGCCCAGGATAAAAAGGGCCCCTCAACCCGTTCATGCACCAGGCGGGAAGAGGTTAGCGATGGTGCAAACCTTTCTCCCTCTAACCATGGTGCTTCACCCATGCCAGAGGTTAGGCAGGGATCCCCACCAGGCCTTGATGAAGAAGGCCCTGGCTCCCAGCCCCCACCGCTAGCAGTGACCCAAAAAAGAAATTTAAGAGGCCTAAAAACCCAGAAATGGTCAATTGCAGAAAAGAAGGTATTGATGCACTGCTACAACTACTCAATGTTTGAGAAATGGAGCAGGAACTCCAGTGAGATTTTAACCGAGAGAATCACGATGTCTGACCTCTCTGAGGAGAAGAAAAGATCAACAATGGCCAACCTACGTTCCATAATTTCCCAGGCAAGCAAATACCTTACACCAGAGGAAATCGAAACTATTAAAAGCAAAGCCCAAAAGGACGCAGAGCAGGACTACCTACCAATACAAGAGGAGGAATCCCGGAGGAGACAAGAGACCAGATGGGAAATGGTAGAGAGATGGACACTCATATGGGCCATGGAGTATGCAAAAACAAAACACAGGAAGCAAAAAGAAATTACAGCGTCATGGAGGATGATATTCTTCCATTTCTGCCCAGCAAAGTGTAATATTCCACCAATAGACTCAACACCCAGCACCACAATAGTTTGCGGTATTTCAGTGAAGCAGACTTTGACTGCATGAGAGCTCAAGTAGGGGCCCTTATAACTACTGACAGTTGCCCATTACAAAACCCCATTCCTGTTCCAAACCGCCACCAAACTCCAGGAAGCCCGAGGAATAGGGGATCAAGACCAGCTGGCAGGAGTACTCCAGAGCCAACCCCTAGAGGCCTACTACCAACTAGGCAAGTACCACCTGAGCCCGCCTCTCCAGCCCAAAACCCAGTGCAAACACAACCCTCTTCACCAGTCCAAACACATGGACAGCCCTTAAGCATTCCCATTAGGCCTCCTTCACCACCAAGCTCTGCCCCACCACAGAGCCCCTATCCACTACATAGCTCCACAACAGAGCCGCTGTCGCGACTTGCTTTTATCCCAGCACCCCCGCCACCGGAGCTGGATGATGACCAATTGATGTTGGAAGAACACCTCAGCAACACAATTGAAGAAGTAAAAGCCATGAGACCTGAGGATCGACCGGCACTGTCCAAGATTCAAACCACCAGAACCACCAAGGAAATTATTAGGAAAGTAAACACCGCCCTCCAGAGGTTGGTACCACCGGTGATACCCCTCACAGAACTCAACCAGGTCACATATGCTGCTGCACTCTATATTGATAGAAAAATGTTTACCCCACGTTACCATCGGGGGAAACACAGATACTAGATCCGGCAAAGACACACCTGCATGGAAGCTCAAGCTGCAAAAACAACTTAACATCTGCAGGAAGGAACTAAACCAGATAAAGCAATTCCTCACAGCTCCCACCGTGCAGGGTCGACTAAAAAACGCCATCTGTAGACTGCACGCGAAATATCGTACCACCAACAACGAAGGGCTTGGCAATATAGCCCGAGAGCTGGAAGGCAAAATACCAGCAATTGCAAAGAGGATAAAAAACCAGGAGGCAAAGAGAGAGTCACAATATCAAAACAGGCAGTTCAATGCTAACCCCAAAATGTTTTATAGAACACTAATCAGAGAAACAATCACAGTAGAAACCCCCCCGGAAAAACAAGACCTGGAGACATACTGGAGACCTTTGTTTGAGAACAAGGTTACTCATAATTATGAGGCCCAGTGGATAAGCGACATACAGAGGCTAAATAAGACCAAGCCCCCAATGCCAGAACCGGAAATAACACCAGAGAAGGTCTCGAGGAAACTGGCACACTATGCTAACCACAAGAAGCCTGGTATTGACAAGGTCCCCAATTTCTGGCTGAAACAGTTGACTGCGCTCCATCCCCACTATAGCAACTGCTTCAACAGGCTCCTTAGGGGGGAGGAGGCCACTCCACCATGGCTGACCAGAGGGGATACAAGCCTCATCCCAAAATCGAATGAAACACAGAAACCAAACAAGTATCGCCCTATATGCTGTCTGTGCACCACCTACAAGCTCTTCACCGGCTTGCTAGCGGATAGCATATATGACTACCTATAATTGACCTGCTCAGCAAGCTCCTGAACAACTGTGAGAGCGCCTACAACCTGAGCATTGGCCGCCACCGTTACCCAACCAAGCGAGTCAATCACCTGCTTTTCATGGATGACCTCAAAATGTAT
This sequence comes from Ammodytes marinus, assembly GCF_949987685.1. Taxonomy (NCBI): domain Eukaryota; kingdom Metazoa; phylum Chordata; class Actinopteri; order Uranoscopiformes; family Ammodytidae; genus Ammodytes; species Ammodytes marinus. Next base: position 1,402,224 of record NC_137220.1, read on the forward strand.
GCAAGCTCAAACACCGAGCTACACCAGTTGCTACAGGTTGTGCACACCTTCTCCAATGACATCAGGATGAAGTTTGGCCTTGACAAATGTGCCAAATGCACCCTAAGGGCTGGGAAAAAGGTACAGTCAGAGAACATCCAACTTGATGAGGCAAATGACATCAGAGACCTTGAGGAGCAGGAGCCATACAAATACCTTGGTATTGAAGAGAATGACGCCATACAACATGCTAAAATGAGGGAGAAGGTTGGCAAGGAGTATGTGCGTAGAGTGAGGAAGATCTGCAAAACACAGCTTATCAATAAAAACAAAATAACTGCCATCAACCAGCTTGCCATGCCAGTCCTAAATTACAGCTTTGGCATCATAGATTGGCCCCAACTTAACATAAACAGACTGGACATAAAAACAAGGAAAATCCTAACACTGCACAGGGTGATCTACAGGAATCAGTGTCTGCCAAGACTGTACTTACCGAGAGGAGAAGGAGGTCTAGGGCTCTCAGAGGTCAATCACCAACATAGGGCCACTGTCGTAAGCATCGGCCAGTACCTGCCCAGCTCGGCCAACTTCATCATGAACATCATAAAAGAACACCAAGACTCAAGGGCCAGTAAAACAACCTCCATCACACAGCTGGCCAGGCATTTTGGAGAAGGCTGCCTTAGCATGGAGACAGAGACTCCCAATATGCCTGCCACGGAGATGGCCCGGAAAAGTCAGCAGAAGTACAGCCAGATTTTTAAAAGCAAGTGCCTCAAGGAGTGGGCATCACAACAGCGTGCCACATATTTCTTGGAGGAGCTCTCCAAGGAGTATATCGACAAGGAAGGCTCCTTGGACTGGCTTAAGAGGGGTACACTCCATTACGACCAGGAGAGACTCATAATGGCTGCTCAAGATCAAGGCCTGATGACCAATGCTTTTAAAAAGATGGCTGGCCTCAGCAATGACAATAAATGCAGGTTCTGCCACACTGAAGTGGAGAGTGTGAGCCACCTGACATCCTGTTGCAAGGTGCTCTTGGGGGACGGCTACTACACAGCTCGGCACAACGGAGTGTGCAAGTACCTCCACTGGACCATCTGCAGGAAACTTAACATCAAGTGTAGCAGCAAGTCCTGGGAACACGTACCCGAAAGAACGGTGGGAAATAACACGCACATCATACACTACGACCATGAAATCCCTACAGCCACCTACCTGGAAAACTCAGCCATCAAACCAGAAATTGTGATCTGGAACAAGGCAGAAAGAACAGCAACACTAGTTGAGGTCAGTGTTCCGAATGATGGGGGGCTCAACAGAGCTGAGAGGGAGAAGGTCACAAAATACCAAGGACTCATGTATGACATGAAAGGAAACTGGAACCTCCTAGAGGTTTCAATCATCCCAGTTATTATAGGAGCCACTGGGCTCATGAAAAAGAACTTTAAAAACTACTTGGCCAGTATACCCGGAGACCCGAGTGCAAGTGAAATCCAAACAATTGCACTTAAGGGAACTGTCAGAATCTTGAAAAGAGCTCTCGGTTGGAGTCTCTAAAGGCGAGGGAATGTTTGGCATTTGGCTTGAATGCCCCATCCTCAGCTAGTAACCCAGTAAAAAGGGAAATGAAACAAGGGAGAAGCCGTATCACTGTGACATTTGTGGGGAATCGTTCAGTCGTAGCGACAACCTCAATGCTCACATGAGGACACACACGGGGGAGAAGCCGTATCACTGTGACATTTGTGGGAAAGAGTTCCGTGACAGATCTGCTTTCCATAACCACACAAGGACCCACACAGGGGAGAAGCCGTACCTCTGTGACAGGTGTGGGAAAGCGTTCAGTCAGAGCTCCCACCTCAATACTCACATGAGGACTCGCACGGGGTGAAGCCGTAGTACTGTGGTTCATGTGGGAGACAGTTATTTACTTGTTGTGTAAATCGCTGGTTTCATCACGATATGATTTTAGATTCATTGGACAATGATACAATATTCACAGAGTCACAAAGTCTGCCCTGACATGACTTCAATTCAATTTGATTCAGGGGCCTGCGATCGTTATGAGATTATATAATTTAACACAACCTGTTTTTATAATTTTCCAATTTCATCAAATGTTGGGAATTACCTTGTTTAGTCTGCTAGAGTACCACCCGGGTTTTCAAAATCAAATTTAAGACCTTTTAATATCACTTAGAACTAGATTTATTGACAGCTATATTTTTGACTCGTGCAGATGCATATAAATACCTTTAAAATCCTCACAAAAGTTCTCTATTCCACTCATTAAAAGCTTCTGTCAAATGAATTTCTAGGGTCATTTCAGATTTTCCCTTGAGCCCCTTGATTGACTGTTAACTGTTCTCAAAGAATCCCTTTACCTTTTCTGTTCACATGACTTACACAATCTGAGCTTATTAAGACTTCTGTAAATATATTTTGACATGTTTTGAGATTTCAAGGTTATTCGATTTCTGAATGGAAATAAACAATTTGACTTTGTCCATCAGAGTGATTCCTTTTTCACGTTTAATTTCTGTATTTCTGTCTATTGTTCTGTGTTCTTATTGTTAAACCAAATTTTTACACACACAAGACAATAAAGTCTAATATTCTGTCATATCTCATCACAGTGCTCTAGTGATCTTTTCCTGGCTGTAATATTAACACCAGTGTTGTCCTTCAGTTGGTCCTATCAGCTCATTCTAAAGCTACCGATGTTTCATTTACTACAGGCTTGTATGTGGATTTTTCTTACCCGTAATGTGGCTTGACTATTTTCTAGAATTTCTGTCTAGAATTTGAATGGGATCAATGTTTTTAATTGCTGCCCATATGCGCCACACATTTTATTGTTCCAAATTTAAAATCGTGAAATTCTTATTTGGATGACTTTTTAAGAAATCCAATTTAGAAAATGTTCCAAAAAACTTGTTAGAATAACTGCAAACAAAAAAATAAATATTCCGAAGTTTCAGTGTCTGACTCACAAAACACACAATTCTGATTATTTTTAAGCAATTTTGATTTAAAGGAGAAAATAAATGTATTAATTTTTTTATTATATTTTTTATTTCATGGCAGTGATACATATCTTTAATAATCATAACGTGAGTCTTTAGTTTGTGGTGTGATATGAAGAGTGACGTATTCATTTTGTTCCTAGTTTATTCCTATTTCCTCTTTTAACTGCATGGAGGACCTTTATTTTGATACCCTGACCCGGATGTAGCAGTGTGAACTGAAGGTAATGAAGGTAAGCTAAGGTACGAACACACTACACGCGTTACCGGGTGAGTTAACTAATGCTATACAGCGCTAACTTGTTTTATCGGCTAAAGCACAGCCGCACATATTCACTGAATTAACCAGGAAGTCCATTCTCCTGGTTTACTCTCCCCACGTCTTCTATTCCCGAGCTGCTGTCATACAGCACCGGGCCGCCTGCAATACATTTTCCTCCTCGGTGTCTCTCATCAGCCTCTGTGTACAGTACACTGTTCTCCGACCGTGCCAATGTATGTGATGTCGGGTCAAGCCCAACGTGGCTAATCGGCATGCGTAGGAGCGTAAAAAGTTAAATTTTTTGAACTCCGCGCGTAGGTGCGTATATACGCGGCTCATACGCGGCTAACGCAGCTAAAATGTTGCTTTAGCACGAGTGACGCATCTACGCGCCATGTACGCGCGTAAACCAATGGTTCCCTATGGAAAAATAGCCGATTTTATATGCGTCTGTACGCGTGTAACATGGGTAGTGTGTTCGCACCTTAAGACCCCAGAACACTCTTTATAGGTCCATGAGAAGACTGGTGTACATGAAATAATCCCTGCGTTCCAAATCTTATACTGTTTCTTTTTACTACACTACATACTAAAGTACAGAAGAGTTTTAGTCTTTTTACTACACTACATACCACGGGAGAGAAAAAAAATCAAATAATGAAGTTTTTTTTTTCATTATGTCGAGAAATGTCAAGAATAAAGACAAATACTGCGAAATGCGATTGGAGATAGTGGGGCATTTTTCTCCTAAATATTCTAAATATTACATCTACATCCTAAATATGTTTCTGACATACTAAATCGTAGTGAAGTATGGGGATTGGAACTCAGGGAATGTAACAGATGGTAGTGTAACCAGGGTGAAATGATGTCTTTATTTTGATTGACAATTCACCAAATACTGATTAACATGAAGCCAGTATACGTTTAAGCTTTGTTCAAGGTACATTTTGTAACCTGTTCAAACTCCAATGTTAATTTAGATATGAGGCCTATACCTGTACTGTCACTTTAAGAAATGTCCCTGTTATATGACGTCAGTGCAGCGCGTCGATCAGTCTGCGCCAACCTAACAGAGAGGAGGTATGTTGCTATTGTTGTCATCATTTCTGAGCATGTCATTAGTTTTGTAGACAATTCAAATGTTTAATGTTGAACGTAATGTGTTAGTATTAAAGCTGTGAACACAGAGCAGCGCTGACATTTCAACCAACTCTCCGTAAAGACACATTTTAAGAGTTGTGTTTACACACGCGCGTCCGAGTGCTACAGGGTTTCCTCGTGTGTTAGTTTGCGAACAAGGGAATGCGGAACCGGGGCCTATTGCACTAAACCAAGATAAGGGATTAAGCCGGGATATGTTGGTTGTCCTGGCTCGCTTTAGCTCATGCGTGTCTGAATGTTATGTCTGTTCAGGGGCGTAGCACCAAATTCTGGGCCCCTATACAAAAAGTCCTGATGGGCCCCCTGAAAAGCGGTCTTACAATACACATGGCTCTCTGAGCCAAACAACTCCACAATATTTCATCTGATGAATGACCAAATCATTACTTTTACCGGTGTTTCCCCGACAATATGTCTTAGTCAAGGTGGTCACTGGCCAGGGTCACAGGAGTTCAGGGTTCAGGTCAGGAGAGTTGGCAGGCCAATTGAGCACAGTAATACCATGGTCAGTAAACCATTTACTAGTGGTTTTGGCACTGTGAGCAGGTGCCAGGTCTTGTTGAAAAATGAAATCTTCATCTCCATAAAGCTTTTCAGCAGATGGAAGCATGAAGTGCTCCAAAATCTCCTGATAGCTAGCTGCATTGACCCTGCCTTTGATAAAACAGAGTGGACCAACACCAGCAGCTGACATGGCACCCCAGACCATCACTGACTGTGGGTACTTGACACTGGACTTCAGGCATTTTGGCATTTCCTTCTCCCCAGTCTTCCTCCAGACTCTGGCACCTTGATTTCCGAATGACATGCAAAATTTGCTTTCATCCGAAAAAAGTACTTTGGACCACTGAGCAACAGTCCAGTGCTGCTTCTCTGTAGACCAGGTCAGGCGCTTCTGCCGCTGTTTCTGGTTCAAAAGTGGCTTGACCTGGGGAATGCGGCACATTTCCTGCACACGCCTGTGCACGGTGGCTCTGGATGTTTCTACTCCAGACTCAGTCCACTGCTTCCGCGGGTCCCCCAAGGTCTGGAATCGGCCCTTCTCCACAATCCTCCTCAGGGTCCGGTCACCTCTTCTGGTTGTGCAGCGTTTTCTGCCACACTTTTTCCTTCCCACAGACTTCCCACTGAGGTGCCTTGATACAGCACTCTGGGAACAGCCTATTCGCTCAGAAATGTCTTTCTGTGTCTTACCCTCTTGCTTGAGGGTGTCAATGATGGCCTTCTGGACAGCAGTCAGGTCGGCAGTCTTACCCATGATTGCGGTTTTGAGTAATGAACCAGGCTGGGAGTTTTTAAAAGCCTCAGGAATCTTTTGCAGGTGTTTAGAGTTAATTAGTTGATTCAGATGATTAGGTTAAGAGCTCGTTTAGAGTACCTTTTCATGATATGCTAATTTTTTGAGATAGGAATTTGGGGTTTTCATGAGCTGTATGCCAAAATCATCAGTATTAAAACAACAAAAGACCTGAAATATTTCAGTTGGTGTGCAATGAATCTAAAATATATGAAAGTTCAATTAATATCATTACATTATGGAAAATAATCAACTTTATCACAATATGCTAATTATATGAGAAGGACCTGTATATATAAAAAAATATATATATTTTTTTATGGGCCCCCCTCTGCCTTGGGCCCCCCCACGACTGTATCACTTTTCCCCTCAGTCCGTCGGCCCTGTGTCTGTTCAATAGGAAATATTAATGCTGGTGGTATTAACATGTGTAAAAATGCAGCAAATTGAATTAAGCATCTAATTTAATTTATTTTCATATTTTTATACAAGTTGCTGTTTATTATTTTACATTTATTTAATATATTATATATTATTTTTAAATATATATACAAAATAAATGCAGTGCGGGCACAGCATCATTTTATACAGATAGGTTGGAAATGTACTCGCCCAGAAAATGTTGCATATCATGATAATTATGAATAAATCAAACAAATTGCAGACGAGACCAACTTGTTCTCTCCACCAGAGACTTTAAAGGTGTACAATCAATCAATCAATCAATCAATCAGTCAATCAATCAATCAATCAATCAATCAATCAGCTTTATTCAAGAGATCCTTTTAAAAGACATACAACACACACGTTAAAGGAGACAATTAAACCAATGTTTCCACGAGGATGACCATGTACATGAACGTACAGTACTGAGACCAGGATTAGTCAGCAGCATTATTATAAAAATAGGAGAATCATTCAGTCAACAGATACATTCATACATCATATTTCTTAAAAGGGCATGGAATGTATGAACACCTACACCTGCTATGTCATGTTGCTTTTCACTGTCTGTTTTCCTACTGTAAATCCAGACTAATCATTTATATAAAGTGTGATTGGGTCTGTGTCCTGCATCTGATCCACTCAGACATAGAATAGAATAGAATAGAATAGAATATACTTTACTTGTCATTATGCAGTAGAACCATACAACAGAATGTGCTTATGCAGCCTCTTAAAACAATGCTCACACAACACTCACACAATAAATAGTATAAAAATACCTAAAAAAAATACAATCTTAAAAGAAAAAACATTGTCATTTCAGACATGTTCCAGCTCAGGTCCTTCATCCAGCAGCGGCTGCTGGCAGCGGCCGACGAGATTCTCTGGGAGGTGGAGAGAACCATCAGGCTGGCTGACCCGGACTCCATACTCCTCACTGCAGGTTAGTCTGTCTCCCTGCTCCTCTCTGCAGGTTAGCCTGTCTCCCTGCTCCATACTGCAGGTTAGCCTGTCTCCCTGCTCCATACTGCAGGTTAGCCTGTCTCCCTGCTCCTCACTGCAGGTTAGGGTTCTGAATAGCCTGGAAGATGTTTCCTTCCTACTGTCATGTGAGGGTCGCAAGGGACTGTGTTGGTAAAGGGTCTTGAACTGCACAAGACGGATATATAGTCATCCAGGATTCACTCTAGTTCCAGTTCTATTCTATTCCTACTGACCAGACGCGGTGCTTCAGCACTGGATGATTCCATCTCGCGCAAGCGCAGGTCGAGATGTTATAACGACAAAGTCACTGTGACACATTGGTAAACCCGGAATATCTATATATTCCTGAAATCACCAGAGGATCTGTTCCAACTGGATCTTGTTGCAGTAGCAGATCAAATAGAAGGTCAACGACAAACAAGATTAACAATAAAATCGGTTCCTAGCGTCACTCCTCTTGCAAACTCTGTCCAGCATGTTTGACTATCTCCACACCTGGTCAGTCAAGAGGTAGTTAGCTCACGTGACACAGCCTCCATGACCACTAGTCCCCATGCATCTAGCGCCCCCTCCAGGCCTGGAACATCCATTACTATAAAAACTCACCCAATCCCTGTATGTCAGTCTGTTAGATCATCATTAATCCCTCCTCATAGATCATACAGGTCACGCCACAGACCACTTGGGATTACAAGTAACTTGAAAACTGTACCTATTATGTGTAATAAGTCAATTGTGTTGGACCACCTAGCTGTTGATAACCCGGACATGAGCATATCAAAGCTAAACTCACCAAACATCCTCAAATCAAGAAAGGGTTTGGGTTGTCTTCATTTAAACATTAGAAGTTTGCTTCAGCACAATAGATTAGACCATGTTAAAATCTTAGTGTCTCAGGCTGACCCAGATGTATTGGTTCTGACTGAATCATGGCTGAAGAGCAGTACACATGACTCTATGGTGGCAATAAATGACTATAATTTATTCAGAATAGACAGGACCACACGGGGTGGGGGAGTGGCTGTCTACGTTAAATCTAGTGGTGGGCCGTTATCGGCGTTAACGTGCTGCGTTAACGCCAGACTCTTATCGGCGATAAAAAAAATATCGCCGTTAATCTCTTATTCCACCTCCTGTTCGGCTCAGGGGAGATAATAATAGCCGGGGGCCGTTGTTGACACTTGAGGAGCCTTTATTCTCTCACACACCCGCCGCTCTCTCTCTCCATCACTTGCCCACGACACAATCGGGTATTGGAACGCAGGGTGGGTGTGTGTGGCCACCGGTCGCCACGTGACTATAAGTTTCCAAGTTTTAAACACTTCTATCTCTTCAACGTCAACGTCACCGTACCCGAATCCTAAATATCCCCATAGCAGACGCTATATTTCATCGGGGGGAAACTTTGGCTGTGTCTTGATTCAGGGGTTGCGGTCTTGGAACCGGCCTTAAAATCGGCCTTCATAGGCTATAGCCTTCATAGACCGCGAGACTGCGTCCTACCAAGTGCGTGGTCTCTGAATCAAGACACAGCCTTTGTTTTGCGCCACAGTTCGGCCGTAATGCTGCTGCACACACACACACAGACACAGACACAGGCGCACACACACACGCTGCATGGCAGAGACGAGGGGCGCTACCAAAAAGACGAGAGGAGCGGTTGGAGCAGTTGGAGCGTTTAGAGACACATGCGTGCACATTTATTTACATAAAATCGCAATCGCAGTCATTTGTGCAGTTATGTAAAATGTTTCACTAAAGAAAATTACAGAAAAAGTAACGCACAGTGACTTTGATGAGTAACTTTAATCTGATTACTGGTTTGGAGATAGTAACGCGTTAGATTACTTGTTACTGAAAAAAGAGGTCCGATGCCGGTAACGCGTTACTAAGTAACATCTTGTTGAACATTATTTATTTTCATCACCAATTATCATAGTAGAACAGCTTCCTCAAGCAGTTTGTGATGCATGTTGGAAACAGGAGATGAGCCCTTGGTCTGATGCGCCACCTGGCTTGAGAAACACGTTCTCAAAGACTTACTTTGAGTCATTATTTAGGAGCACACACATATTATGAATGAATTCAAATGAGCCATTTTAATCTAGATTAATCTAGATTAATTCCAAAATTAATCTAGATTAATCTAGATTAAAAAAATTAATCTATGCCCACCTCTAGTTAAATCCCATTACTCTGTAACATTATTACATGCTGTCTCTGTTCGTAGCTGCTTTGAATTTATTGCACTGGATTTGTCTTTATCATCCAATGATTGTTTTGTTGTAATTGGTGTGTACAGGCCCCCTTCAGCGCAAACTAGCTCCTTGACTGAGCTAGCACATTTAATCTCTCCATATGTAAATAGAGAAGTCATTGTGATGGGTGATTTTAACATTGACTGGCTTTCTGGTGCCTCTGATCCTTTCAAAGACATCTGTAGCAACCTAAATCTTACACAAATAATAACTGAGCCTACAAGACCCAATCTAAAAAACCCAGTTAAATCAACTTTGATTGATTTAATATTATCAAACCAAATCAATAAAATAGTTTCTGCTGGTGTCTTTGACCTTGGGATCAGTGATCACTGTCCGGTGGCCTGTATCAGAAGCATTCATCTAAAAAAATCTCAACCTAAAATCATTATTAAGCGTAATTTTAAAGGTTTTAACCAGCAAGCCTTTTTGAATGAACTCCATCACAGTGACATTCATCTCACAACTGAAATATCTGATGTTGAATTAGCCTTGGATTTTTTCACCAATACCTTCACCTCAATTTTGAATCATCATGCACCCCACAAAAAGCACAGGGTAAAAAATAGATCGAACCCCTGGTTTACCAATGAGCTGTCTGACTTATTTACAGAGAGAAATAAAGCATGGTCTCTAGCCAGACGCTTTGGAGAAGATTTGAATTGGACAGCTTTTAGACAAATCAGAAATAGGTGTACGACCATGGTTAGGAAAACTAAATCAGATTACTACCTTGATTTACTTTCCAACTGCTACTCCAACCCTGCATTATTTTGGAAGGCTGTCGATTATAATAAAATAAATTCTAGCACTGTTCCCAGTCAGATAAAAATAAATGGTCAGACTTTAAATGACCAGAAAGAGATTGGTTTAGCTTCTAATAAAAATTTTTTAGCTGCTGGTCAACTCTTTCAGAATGGAGGATGTACACCTTCTACAACCAGTAGTAACGTACCGCCTGTCTCTCAAACTCCTTTTTAGCCTTGTTCCAGTTCCAACAAGTGTTGTTGTAGATGCGCTTCTAGCCATCAACCCCAGGAAGTATATGGGAGAGGACAATTTGGACCCATTTTCAATCAATCTCTCTACACATATAATATCAAAACAAATAACCCATATTTTTAATCTTTCCATCTCCTCCGGTATTGTTCCTAAAGTTTGGAAAAAAGCTCATGTCATCCCATTGCATAAAGGGGGTGACAAAAGTGATCTCAATAATTACAGGCCAATTTCAAAACTCCCATGCCTGGCAAAAATCCTAGAATCAGTTATTAATAATCAGTTGAAAACCTTTTTATCCAGTGCTTCCATTCTGAGCCCATTTCAATCTGGTTTTAGGGCAGGCCACAGTACTGTATCTGCTGTCACTTTGGTCTTAGACAACATTGTTACAGCTATCGACAAAAAAAAGCACTGTGCAGCACTTTTTGTTGATCTGTCAAAAGCCTTTGATACTTTAGATCACCATTTGCTTTTACAGAGGCTGCATGATATTGGTTTTGATTATTTTACATGTAGCTGGTTTAGACTAGATCTGCACCATACGGATATATCCAGTGCTTTAAGCAGCGCCTCTTATATTCATCCAGGATTCACTCTAGTTCCAGTTATATCTCATTCCTACTGACCAGAGGCGGTGCTTCAGCACTGGGTGATTCCATCTGGCGCAAGCGCAGGTCGAGATATTATAACGACGAAGTCACTGTGACACATTGGTGAACCCGGAATATCTATATACTCCTGAAATCACCAGAGGATCTGTTCCAACTGGATCTTGTTGCAGTAGCGGAGTAAATAGAAGGTCAACAACAAACAAGATTTGTATTAGCTCGTCGCTTGTAGCCTCGTAACCCAAGCGTTGGTGCCTCAACTGGTTTTACCACTTCGTCCACCAGAGGCTGTGACTTGCTGTTGTGATTTCGGCTAGCGCGGCAGCTAACCTCCCCGCTGTATTAATCCTGGTGGTGTATATTACTTTAATTTTAGAGGCTTGCCCGTCGACAGCTTAGTTTTTCACCGTCGCACCGTGTTGCACTGTGCTCGGGTGCTATCACCTAAAGCCTGTTGCATACCGGTATTGGCTCGCTAGTGGTCGGCTTAGGTTTTCCTAAAGTCGCCGTCACTGTTAAGGCCAGGACACACCGGCAGATAATCGCTGTCGTAGTGTCGGTAGGGGGTCGGGACACGAATCTGTTTGGTGTGTGCCGTGACGTCGGCCGACGTAGAGGTCGTCGGGCTTGTTTTGAACATGTTCAATCGGCGGCCGACTGTCTTTCATTTGGAGCAATTTGATTGGTGGAGGGCTAGCGAATCAGTGAAGCCCGGAAGTGAGGCAGGTAGCACAAACAGCTAACAACAGCTAGCCATCGTTTTAATGTGTTTGTTCGTTTCGTTTTGAGAGTACTCACATGCATCAACCCTTGTTGACTGCTCGACACTCTCTGCTAAAAATTGTGCTCTTATGGTCCATAAATATAAATACGTATTTCTATCTATGTTTATGGTCTAGAGAGCCGTCCCATCATTTCCGGCTTTCGTATTTTTTTGGGCCACAATACAGATTAGCGCCGCCTGCTGTTGTGGAGACAATACGTCCCGCGCAAGCGCAGAGCGTACGGAAAATAAGCAGTCGTCTCGGTGTGTTTTTTGGCCGCGACGGGAAGACAGGAGCTTCCTGAAACGGCGACTCCATTTTTTGGGTAGTCGGAACGAGTCGGACTGGTGTGTCCTGGCCTTTACTATTAGGGGTGTTGGACTGTTGCGTTGGTGCTTTCGCCTGAAGCCCGGTTGCTACTAATTAATTTGCCGGCAGCTGCTTGGTTTTTCCGATAGTCATCGTTGCTCAGTCACAACGTGACTTGGGCGCTCACGCCTAAAGTTGGCTTGACATAATTCATTTTTGCTGACATGTTAAACGCCCATGCATGAACTATAGTTTCATGCCTCATGCACTGAGGCTTGTTAGGTTGGCTGAAGTGGAGGGCGGACCAGGGTCGCCCCCTTCGGGTGTTGGTCCTAGTGGCACCAGACGCCTCGGCAGCTGGTGGACCCTCGGGAAGTCCCGTAAGGTTGACATTTTGGATATCCCATGGTGGATACTCTTTCAAACGAGTTTGCTCAGATTGAAGCCCTACAAAACCCCCAACCAGCTCATGGTATACCGGCTGCGGCTGCGCATCCTTCTTACTCAGAGGATGACATGCTGTCCACAGCTGCGTGTTGTAATCTCTTCATAGGCGTGCAGCCCGGCTGGAGGGTCAGTGTCCGGCTCGTTTATTGATTTGATCCAGTAATTGTCAGGTAAAGTGGCCTATTGAGTGACTTCTGCTTCTATCTCCTCCTGTAGCTACACTACCTTCGTTGACCAACAATGCTGCTGCTCTGGCCGGAGAGGGGACTTCAACACAACCCTCCATCAAAGAAGAGTTTAACCCATACCCGTCGCTATGGGCGGGCCATAGGGGGCCGGGCCCGCCCCCAGAAATGCTTGTGCCCCCCCACTTGGGGCACAGATCTCTCAAAAAAAAAATACTTTAATTTTTATTTTATACTATCATAGTAGCTAATTTTGTGTTGATAAATACTAATGTTGCATTCTTTATCATCAAAACATTTAAAATATAAATAAACAATGGTGTGATTTTGTTTGATTGATGGGAGTCTATCTACACTGCAACAGCCTATCACGGCCTTACTGAAAAGAAAGTAGGCTACGTAACTACGTCAATGTAGCCGCTCAACAATTACCGCGCATTTTTGAGAGTGAAGCTGGATGAGTTTTCGCCGGCTTACTATTTCATTTCTAGTTCATCATAATCGATATTCGGTAATGGTTGAAAAGCCCACCAACAGTCTCCTCTGCCAAATCGGATCGTCAAACTGTTGTCACTTTTTGAGCCGCACAACAGACTACTACAAGCCGAAATTATGGACTTGTTCAGCGCGGTGACACTTCTGATTGCGTGAAGCCACAGTTTTGCACTGTGGGAACTCTGCGCTCCTCCAGCCACGGCCATCGAGGCTGTGCCGGAGACCGGCCGAGAAGACGCATAATTTACAAAAACCTCCGCGGATTTGCAGTTGTGGAAACAGTTGGTCCGTCACAAAGTGACAGACGGAAAGACTGAGTTCAAGAGTATTTTACAGTGTTATTGATGCTGTGCAAGGAGAGATGGATGCGCGTTTTGGAGAGCGCAGTAGCGAGCTCATTGGCGCACTGGCTGCTTTGAACCCGGAGGCCGAAAGATATGTTGATGAGGAGGTTGAGCTCGGAGAAACGCCGCCTCCCGCTGTACTGATAGAAGGAACTGGAGAGAGCACAGCCCTGCCTCCACTCAAAGTAGGCTACCGTGTGTGTGTGTGTGTGTGTGTGTGTGTGTGTGTGTGTGTGTGTGTGTGTGTGTGTGTGTGTGTGTGTGTGTGTGTGTGTGTGTGTGTGTGTGTGTGTGTGTGTGTGTGTGTGTGTGTGTGTGTGTGTGTGTGTGTGTGTGTGTGTGTGTGTGTGTGTGTGTGTGTGTGTGTGTGTGTGTGTGTGTGTGTGTGTGTGTGTATAATGGCAATGCATACCCCTCTGTTGACTGCTTTAAAATGCAATGTTTGAGATATGCGTCTGGTGTTGGCTACATCTAATATGTTGAATAGTCAAGTGTTTTATGGATATTCATAACATTGCTTCTATGTTATGTAGGCCTATTGCTTTAAATTATGAGGACTGATGTTGTAGGCTATAGGCTACCACTGTTGGTTAGTTTAACGTGATGATTACGTGCTGCGCGAATAGAGTATAGGACTATTATAAATATACGTACTGTAGGCTAATAATAATTGTGCCCCCCTATGCATTTCATATGCCCCCCTTAAGACTGAGGTCTGGCGACGGGTCTGGTTTAACCATGACCCATCTGAGCCCCCAGGCCTTTCTCACACCATTATAAATACAGAAAACAGCCACGGGAACCTGAGCTCGCTTTGTTTTAGCTTAGAGATAAAAGAGGAGCCGGAGGAACAACTTGTGGATGACGGTCAAATACAGGAGGTTGTTCTTCCCTTTCCTGAATATGTGAAAGAAGAGAGAGATCAGCCAGTAACGGCTAGTGAAAGTGAAAAAGCAGAAGAGAATGTCCAGGAGGCGCTGCCTGACAGAGAGACCTTCATCCAGCTGCGGCTGCTGGCGGCAGCAGAGGAGATCCTCTGGGAGGTCGAGAGAACCATCAAGCTGGCTGAACCGGACTCCCTGCTCCATACTACAGGTTTGGGGGTTTGGGGGTTTGTTAGTTCTAATCTGATGTGAGGAGATTTTTAAAAGGCCATCGTCATTGTTGACTCGATCCACAGTAAGGCTGCAAGGAAAGACTATCTTTATCATTAATCTGATAAATACTATTTTATTAATCCATTGTCTGGTTTATAGAATGTAATTTAAAATGTCTAAGAATTTTCCTAAGATCAAGTTTCATATTTGTCAAACCAAGAGTCAAAACCCCAAATATATGATATCATATAAGACAAAGAAAAACAGCACATGGACACATCAGAGGCTGTAAATAGTGTTCTATTTCATCCTTACTGACCTGCAGAGGCGGTGCTTAAAACACTGGATTAATCCAAGTGCAGTTCGAGTCCCTATACCAACACAGTCCCCTGTAACCCTCACATGGCCCAGGGAAGACTATATGTTTTAGTGTCATCCAAGAATCTGTTCCTTTCATCTTCTTGCTTGCGGGGGAACAGTGGCTTCAAGGTTTAAGCTTGCAGCGTTCTGCTTGAATATGAGGATTTGCTACGTAGGTAAAGGGACTTGAACTGCACATGTGCAGGACGGATATATCCAGTACTTTGAGCATCTGGTGGTCATCCAGGATTCATAACACTCTAGTTACAGTTTAAACCTTCCATCTTTTTGCTTAAGATGACTTTAAAGATTATCTCAAGTGTTGTAGATAAATACTCTGTGTATTTAATCCAGTAATAGTCAGGTAAAGTGGTCTATTGAGTGACTTCTGCTTCTATCTCCTCCTGTAGCTACACTACCTTCGTTGACCAACAGTGCTGCTGCTCTGGCCGGAGAGGAGACTTCAACACAACCCTCCATCAAAGAAGAGTTTAACCATGACCCATCTGAGCCCCCAGGCCTTTCTCACTCCATTATGAATACAGAAAACAGCCACGGGAACCAGAGCTCGCTTGGTTTCAGCTTAGAGGTAAAAGAGGAGCCAGAGGAACAACTTTATGACGGTCAAACACAGGAGGTCGTTCTTCCCTTTCCTGAATCTGTGAAAGAAGAGAGAGATCAGCCAGTAACACCAGACTACAATGAACAGTTGCTCCTTACTTCAGACTTCTCTGTGGCCGAGAGCGACAACTACGGCAGTGATGAGGAGAGGGTGGAGGGAAAAGGGCCGCAAAAAAATACAAGAACACCGAAATTGAAGGCTCCACAAAGACAAAGTGAAAAAACAAAAGAGAAGGTCCAGGCGGCGCTGCCAGACAGAGAGTCTTCTGCCAGAAGTCCTAGAGACAGCAGGACTTGTCCCGTGTGTGGACGGGGTTTCCGTTACATGTTTCATTTAACAGAGCACATGAAATCCCACAAGAGGACGAGCAAGTCTGAGAAGAAGCTCCTCAGTCATTTGGAGGGAACTCAAACTGAAAACCTGGTTTGTAAGGTTTGTGGCAAGAGGTTCTCCAACAGGTGCAACCTACGGATGCATTCCAAGACACACACAGGGATTAAAGCCTTTGAGTGTCAAGACTGTGGGAAGACATTTCTCAGGAAAAAGGACCTGATCATACACACAAGGACCCACACAGGGGAGAAGCCGTACCACTGTGCTATTTGTGGGAAAGGGTTCAGTCAGAGCACCAAAGTCAATCGTCACATGAAGACACACAAGGGGGAGAAGCCGCACCACT
Source organism: Ammodytes marinus (assembly GCF_949987685.1). Taxonomy (NCBI): domain Eukaryota; kingdom Metazoa; phylum Chordata; class Actinopteri; order Uranoscopiformes; family Ammodytidae; genus Ammodytes; species Ammodytes marinus. Next base: position 1,418,562 of record NC_137220.1, read on the forward strand.
GTGACGTTTGTGGGAAAGCGTTCAGTCAGAGTGCCGTCCTCAATAAACACATAATGACCCACACAGGGGAGAAGCCGTACCACTGTGACATATGTGGGAAAGGTTTCAGTCGTAGAGACAGCCTCAACGGTCACATGAGGACACACACAGGGGAGAAGCCGTATCACTGTGAAATTTGTGGGGAAGCGTTCAGTCGTAGAGACAGCCTCAATGCTCACATGAGGACCCACACGGGGGAGAAGCCGTACCACTGTGACATTTGTGGGAAAGGGTTCAGTCAGAGCTCCAGCCTCAATGCTCACATGAGGACCCACACAGGTGAGAAGCCGTAGTAATTTGGCATATGTGGGTTACAGTTTTTTACAGATAAAGCGGATATGAGATGTGGAGGGACATTGACCTGCTGTTCACAAAGCACAGGGAAATGGTGGAAGGAAAGTGCAAGTCACACGTTTCCCCTCACTCTGACGTTAGAACCATGAGAGCTGAAAATGGAAAGAATTATGCTCTCTCTATTTATGATGCCCGTTATGAGAGATATCTAAAGGCTTATTATGAATACAGGTACAGCGGGCAGAAGAGTGAGATTGAGCAGTACTTTAGTGATGTGAAAACCAACCTGCAAGGAGCTGGTTAATCAAAGAGGCTCCTTTCAGATCAACTGAGAGAAAGGCTGAGCAGAAACATATAAATGTTTCTCTCAGTTTGTACCTCTGCTATTGCCTGTATAGGTTTAACTTTAAGCGTGGTGCACTGCCTTTGTCTACCTGCAGAACTGTATTTCTTTTTTGTAATTTTGTTGTGGAAGTAAAATAAGGTTAATCTTTTGTTTTTTAGTCTCACTGAAGGATTTAGTGTGAAGTCAGACTCCACAACTTTATTGATATTTACAGTAAATCACAATCAGCACATTTCACTTCTGCTTAAGCTGCATTTCACTTATGATTAAGCTGCATTTCACTCATGATTAAGCTGCATATTTTTTATTGTTCGTGATGATTCTGCAATATTTTTTTTATTTTTATGTAATTTTCTCCCAGTGTTATCTCACTAATAAATCAGTGATTCTTGAGAAGTGGGACAAAACAGGCAATGTTGAAAAAATACAAACCCTATGTTTAGGCAAAATAAATTACATGTACTAAGCTACTGAGCTAAGCTTTGACACAACCTCCCAGCTTTTGTCCTTTTTATCAAAATTGACTTTTTACCTTGCTTCTCCTTTTTAGCTTGCCATTCCTTATTTTGTGTCAACTCCGTCAGACACCAAAAAACACAAATAAATGTTCCCTCATTTTATGCAAGACCCATGAGATGTATAGTGAGCACAAATATAATAATAATAATAATAATAATAATAATAATAATAATAATAATAATAATAATAATAATAATAATAATAATAATAATAGGGGCAACCGTGGCTCAGGTGGTTAAGCGGGTTGGCCAATGATCCAATGGTTGGCGGTTCGATCCCCGCTCTGCCACCAGTGTCATGGTTGTTGTGTCCTTGGGCAACAAGACACTTCACCCACTTTGCCTCGTGTGAATGTGAACATGGAGCTTGATATACTTTAAATGGCACTTTGATGTAAAGCATAGATATCTACAGTGTGGAGCTAGAGTACTAGTGTGCATTGCACTAGAGCTCATGGATAAAGTGCTATGTGCTAAAGTGCAGTTCTAAAGTGCTATGTGCTAAAGTACTATGTGCTAAAGTGCTAACCTATATATTGCACATTATTCTATTGCACATTGTTCGTCAGTTTAATGGAGGCTGGGACAAATGACAATTTAAGGCGGTTAGATTTACATAGCGGCACCCGGAGTCTTCTCCCTGATGGCAGGGTTTCATATTCAGGGAAGAGTGGGTGTTGTGAGTTGGAAATTATTTTCTTTGCTTTTTTCCTAACTGCCTGCTCATAGATGCTCTGTATAGGCTCATATTCTTTCCTCCCTACGATTTTCATTGCCGTTTTATGCATGCCGGCCAGTTTGTTTTTTAGCTTAACGGTTAGGTTGCCAAACCATGAGGTGATCCCATATCTAATGATGCTCTCTACAATGGCACTGTAGAAAATCATCATGATGTGGCTGCTTACGCCGTACAGTCTTAGTCTTCGCAAAAAATATAGCCTCTGTTGCAGTCTATTGCACAGGTTGTCAATATGTGTCTTCCAGCAGAGAAGATTATCAATGTGAACCCCTAAATACTTATAAGAGGACACCTGGATGATTTTCTTATTTTTGATGACCACTGGCTCATGGTCAGTCACTTTCCTCGGATCCAAAACCATTTCCTGTGTTTTGGTCACATTTAGAATAAGGTGGTTGGTATCACACCACTTAATGAATAGGTCTATCTCATCCTGGTACACAGAGGGGTCCGTATCCTTGTGTAGAAGGCTCAGGATTACGGTATCGTCTGCAAATTTCACCATATAATTGTTAGGGTGCACAGTCCTACAATCATTGGTGTACAATGTGAACAGGGTTGGTGATAAAACGCAACCCTGTGGGACTCCTATGTTGCAGTGTTTGGTGTCTGACAGTGTTCTATTGACCTTCACTTGCTGTGTTCTGTTCGTTAAAAAAGAGTAGAACCATTTAATCAAGGTGGTGTTTACACTCATGTATTTGAGCTTCTCTAAGAGTATGTGAATTTGCACTGTATTAAAAGCTGAGCTGAAATCAACAAATAAAATTCTAGCATACGCTTTTGTGTTCTCAAGGTGTTTGGAGATAAAGTGCAAGGTGCAAAGGATTGCATCATCAGTACTGCATTCCTGCTTATATGCAAACTGGTACTCATCTAGCTTTGTCTCGACATCCTTCATGAGCAGTGACACAACACATTGTTCAAAACATTTCATAACAATCGAAGTGAGAGCTACGGGACGGGAATCGTTGTTTACTGTGGCACAGGGCTTTTTAGGCACTGGAGTTATAATTGACTTCTTCCACAGAGCTGGAACTGTGTGAGTGTTAAGTGACTGTTTGAATATTGGACACCATGCTGTTGTTAGTTCCTCTGCACAGCTTTTGAGCAGAAAAGCTGGCAGGCCGTCAGGGCCTGCGGCCTTGCCCGTACGTACTCTACTGAAGAGACGGCGGATGCTGGTCGGGTCGACTTCCAGGCAGCAGGTGTCATCAGTGTCTGGCAGGGACTGCAGAACACTGTCACACTCCTGAGAGAAGTTTTGACGGTCGAATCTCAGGTAAAAGTCATTCAGCTCGTTTGATTTTTGCTGCTCGTCCAGGGTGATGATTTGTTTCTTTGCAGGGTTCATATTAGTGACTGATTTCATTGTGTCCCAAAGTTTTTTTGTGTTTGACATTTTGAGGTTATGTTCCATTGTTTGCCTATGTTGTTCTCTTGCATTAGTGAGAAGTAGTTTGAGTTCTTTTTGGACAAGTGACAGTCCTGCTCTGTCTTTACTTCTAAAGGCCTGCTTTTTCCTATTTATACAGTCTTTTATTTCTTTTGTTACATAGGGTTTGTTATTGGGGTAGACTACAATGTTTTTCTTGGGAACCACATTGCCAACACAAAACTCCATGTAGTCCGTTATAGTAACTGTTGCCTCATCAAGTTCGAGTGCATGAAACAGAGACCAGTCTGTGCAAAGAAAACACTGAATGGCAGCCACGCTTCCGTCAGTCTGCCCCAGGGCAGCTGTGGCTACTATGGTAGTTTACCACCACCAGTATGACTGTGTGTGAATGAATGGAACCTGGAACCCTGTAAAGCGTCTTTGAGTGCCTTGAAAAGCGCTATATAAATCCAATCCATTATTATTATTATTACAAATATTCACCTAAACTGATAGAGCCACAAAAAAATATTTTCAAAATGTATATGAATATACATGTTTTTGATATCTGACGGTGTTGACATATTTAACGTTTCTTAAACAGAACAAATGTAGTTTTTCTAGTAGCAGTTTGGTTTCTCTGTTGATGATAGGTGCTCGTATGAACTACTTCAGGAAAATAAAATGATCTAAACATTTCATATAACTTCTTCAGAAATTGTAAGTCGGTGTTGACGTATCATGGTTGTGACACAGGACTTTCAAGATTTGTAATGTAAAATATTCTAAAACTACAACACTTATCAGAGCCTGTCTGACTCCAATGTACTCTGCACAGATAGCTTGTGACAATAGGTCCTTCACGGAGACAGCTGCCCCTCATATTGTCTGATTTTATTACATTTTAATGAAATGTCTGACGGTGGTGACAAAGTGTCCCCCCACTTAGAAACCTTATAAAACATGAATGTGTTGTAGAAAAACATTTTTTATTGATATGAGAGATTATTTAGTGTTGCCTTTGATGACAAAAGCTATTTTTAATCATTAAAGTACATTTTTAATAGAGGTTTACGGCCGCGCCGAGGCGTGAGCGCGCGCATATCTTTATTAATATCTCCCTGAAGATATGGCTGAAAAATCAAATGAAAACATCATCTCAAACTAGAGGTCCTCCTGTTTCCAGGGAATGTTCTTGTGATACTGTCAGTCCCTCACAGGTTTAGAAAACACCATGAGAAGCAAGACCCAGAAGCTCCCCAGCCACCACTCAGCTTGTAAATAGTGCATAGAGTATATACATAGTGTGAAAGTAGTTTGTTATCATTGTTTTTATATTTACTTAATGGTTTGTTTGAACAATGTTTTGTGATGCTTCCTGTTTTATTAGTATACATCCCATGAATCATTTTATGTGGTTCAAAGTCTTCATTCAGTCTAATTTCCTAATGTTTTTTGAAAGTAGAGACAACATTTCTACCAAAAAGCGTCTGGACCAAATTTCATATTAGTCATGTTTTGTGCACTTCCCTACTGTGTTTTGGAAAATTTCCACTGCATTTTTAAGCTTCTTATTCATTGATTTCATTTTCCAAACGTTTTCATGGCTGTGTGATGTGGAATTATGTACATTTCAGTTCTAAGAAAGTAGTTGAGTGATTTGTGTTTTATTTTATCTGAAAGGAAATGTTTTCTTTAAGTTTGATGAAGTTAATATTTTCAATTACAATTTTTCATTAAATAATTATCCATATTTCAAACTTTAATCGATTTGAGTTTATTTATCCTAATGTCTGCACACTGTCTATCAAAATAAATAAGCATGAGATTAAGAGGTCCAATGTGTGTGTTTTAATGTAGGGGAGAGTGGGGTAAAGTTCAACACTTTTTACATTTGCTCCCCTCTGAGCGAGCTACAATGATTTATCAGTAAAATGTACACATTTCCCATTAATTCAGGATGTTTCTAAGCAATGGAAATTATCAGGATTTATTCAGGACGAAAGGCAGTGAAAATAGGATTGTTTAAAAAAAAAGTTATCTTGTGTCTCACTTTACCCCAGCTTAGGGGTAAATTTGAATGTGTAACTCAAATGTAACTTTTCTCATATTCAGAATTCAGGCTTAAAGGTTCAGTAAGCGGAACTTCCTGCCAGTTTTAGCTAACTTCCTGTCAGTTACTGCAGTTAGCAGTCCCCTCGCTCGTCACCACATTAATGCACTGCGGTCTTCAAGCAGCGAGTTATCTAGCATCATCTCAGATCCATAAGTGTGATAAAACATGATAAAAACCATCAATACAGACATTGGGAAGGATTTTTACCTGCTCCGCCATTGTAGACGCATACACATTCACCCATCTGTCGCTCTGCACGTGCACCGGCAGTGAGACGGGTGCCGGTTTGTAGCGTTCTCTCTTCTGACGGATCCCCGAAAAGTTTATTTGCCGATTACATGCAGAGCGTGTGACTGAGAGATCGGCTTTATGAAACGCGCACACTATATAAGTGATCACTGTATGAATGAAGAGTGATTTAACACTTATATTAACATAAATAAATCGCTTACTTCACCTTTAAATATGGTTGGTGCTGGTAGTACACACAGACAAAACGTTGGCCAGTCTGCAACTTTTTAGTTTTTTCAGCATTCGACACACTGCTCCTTTAAGCCTTCTTGGGGCGGGCATAATGTTTACGCATGGCACAATAATACAACTTAAAGCAGTTCGGATGGATTTGAGTTTGAGCATTTCAGCACAATCATAATATCCCGCCTTCCTCCAATGCAGCCCCACCCCCTCATTCCTATCCCTGTTTTTTTTGTTTTGTTTTTGAAGAAACTTAATTTAGGCTACACAAGCAGACTTACTTGCTTAAAGGCCTACTTCACCGGTTTGAATATGAAGGTGTATTGAATTCTGAGATCCTATGTAGTATAAATGTGCAAAAAAAATTTAAATCGGATCATCCTAGCCTGAGAAAAGGCAGAAAGAGTGTTTTTTTTAAACCCTATATTAATCTTACTGTGACATCACAGTAAGATAAATATAGGGTTAAAAAAAAAATTACTTTGTAAATATTACTGTGATGTCACAGTAGGAGAAATCACAGTAATATTTACAAAGTAAGGTTTTTTTTTAACCCTATATTTATCTTACTGTGATGTCACAGTAAGATTAATATAGGGTTAAAAAAACACTCTTTCTGCCTTTTCTCAGGCTAGGATGATCCGATTTCAATTTTTTTTGCACATTTATACTACATAGGATCTCAGAATTCAATACACCTTCATATTCAAACCGGTGAAGTAGGCCTTTAATACTGTCTCCGTGCACAAAGTGAGTTATATTGTGGCTGAAGAAACTGGTGGCTGTAGTAGGCTACCGGTACCGCGCTGATCTGCTTGTATCACTGGTTTCACTTCAGATATGTCGGCCAGAACACCACTTATGCTTATAATGACACTAGACTTATAGGGGCAGTAGAATTATAAAGGGTTGGATAGAGTCTTCTTTAGACTTATAAGGGCAGTAGAATTACAAGGGTTGGATAGAGTCTTCTTTAGACTTATAGGGGCAGTAGAAGTATAAAGGGTTGGATAGAGTCGCCGTGATACATCAATTTTTTAGGGGGTTTTAATCCCCGGGCGGGGTATAGACTGTGGTTCTAGAAATCTATGTATTATGCAAATGTTTGTTAATGTGTGTTGACGTAAACAACCAACACACAAACACAGCGCTAGTTCCAAAACATGGTGCAGTAGCCAATTCTCTCTTTTTATTTCTCTTTTTCTCACACACACACACACACACACACACACACACACACACACACACACACACACTGCATTGTTATAATATAGCAAGTCACGCTCTCTCTCTGTATGTGGTATTAAGAAACCAACCACACCCACAGAAAGTAACGGTAGAGCAGAGGAAGGGTAGTCTGGCACCGCCCGCCTACTCGAGTCAGTTAAACCTTCTTCGCAGCTGATCCTCTCGGAGCAAAGGTAAAAACTGTGATCTACATGTTTGTGTGTTCGGTTTAGTTACTTCTTTAGACTTATAGGGGCAGTAGAAGTATAAAGGGTTGCATACAGTCGCCGTGATACATACATTTTTTAGGGGTTTTAATCCCCGGGCGGTTCTAGAACTCTATGTATTATGTAAATGTTTGTTTATGTGTGTTGACGTAAACAACCAACACACAAACACAGCGCTAGTTCCAAAACATGCTGCAGTAGCCATTCTCTCTTTTTATTTATCTTTCTCTCTCTCTCTCACTCACACACACACACACACTGCATTGTTATAATATAGCAAGTCACGCTCTCTCTCTCTCTCTCTCTCTCTCTCTCTCTCTCTCTCTCTCTCTCTCTCTCTCTCTCTCTCTCTCTCTCTCTCTCTCTCTCTCCTCTGTATGTGGTATTAAGAAACCAACCACACCCACAGAAAGTAACGGTAGACTAGAGGAAGGGAGGACACGGAATAGTCTCTCTTAATATCAGAAGTCAACACAGATGGAAATTCGGTGCACATTGGTACGCATTAGTTTCGATTAATTTGCGTTATGAAAAGTTTGGAAAGGCGCCATATTTAACGACCCGTGTCTTATCTATTTGTGTCAGTGTCATCCTCTTGGTTGGGAGGCCAAGCCGTGTCCCAAAAGGGGTGGAGCTACACACTGCAGTCTGTCTGTTGATTGGTCGACCGAATAATTTCTGTGTAAGACATAAACCGCTGTGTGTTAGGCCTACTCCATGGTTCACCACCACTACCACTGCTTCAGAACCATAGATAGAATCCACGCCAACTCAGACCAAACGATTAACAGCAGGCAGACGAGAAAAGCCTGTGTTTATGAACGCTACTAAATCACAGTTTACTTTGCTTCACCGTGGTCATATCACCATTATTAATCTGACAGTCACACAGATAGATAGATAGACAGACAGACAGACAGACAGACAGATAGATAGATAGATAGAAAGATAGACAGATAGATAGATAGATAGATAGATAGATAGATAGATAGATAGATAGATAGATAGATAGATAGATAGATAGATAGATGGGTCATATCACCATTATTAATCTGACACAGTCACATATAAATACATTACCTCATACTGTTTGTTGTGTTTGTGTGTTGCAGTGTGACACAGCAAACAACAGCGATCTGATCCTGAAAGCATCATGGGTACTGCTGTGAGCAGCGTGGAGGATTTTGAGAGTCGTCTGGACCGGGGCCCAGATATGACCGTCAACAGAAACCTCAAGATGTTCTTCAGGTACAGAGCATCCTTTGTCCTCACACACACACACACACACACACACACACACACACACACACACACACACACACACACACACACACACCTCTTCACAATTTAAATAACAGGGCCCACTTTTTATTGACTTATTTTTCTGACTTTGCAAATGTTACTGTTTACAAGAGATACTGGATCGCCTACATTTACCTAGGGGATGA
>NC_137220.1:1442367-1464867 GCF_949987685.1 Ammodytes marinus
CACACACACACACACACAGACACATACACACACACACACACACACACACAGACACATACACACACACACACACACATACACACACACACACACACACACACACACATACAGACACACACACACACAGACACACAACATGAGCCAATGAGATAACCATCGGCACCAATGTATCAAGTCATGCGCTGCATTTTTTCCTAAATGCAGCGCATGAGTTGGCAAATTGGTGCCGACGTTATTTTCATTTGCTTGTGTTGGGGGCCTGTAAACGGGTATGTTGCTAGCAACGGTGGGCCCCCCTTAGTTAACAAACCAGTTTACAGAGCCTAGGCTGTGTATTAATACCAGATTTTGTAGGGGAGCGATGAGGAATGCTTTTTTTCTCTTTTCCCAATAAAGATTGTTCTAAATCAAGAAAACAGCTCAAGTTAGTTAAGATACTGTAAAATTCTGTATCAAAAATAGACTATATTATTTTATTCTTTGTTCATTCAGAGAGAGAGAGACAGAGAGAGAAAGAGTAGGAGAGAGAAAGAGGAGGAGAGAGACAGACTGAGAGAGGAGAGAGAGGGACAGAGAGAAAGAGGAGGAGAGAGACAGACAGACAGACTGAGAGAGAGAGAGTAGGAGAGAGACAGACAGACAGAGGAGGAGAGAGAGGGACAGAGAGAGAGAGGAGACAGAGAGAGAGAGAGTAGGACAGACAGACAGACAGAGGAGGAGAGAGACAGACAGACAGAGAGAGAGAGGAGACAGAGAGAGAGTAGGACAGACAGAGAGATAGTGAGAGAGAGAGACAGACAGAGAGAGAGGAGTAGAGAGACACAGACAGACAGAGAGAGAGAGGAGTAGAGAGACACAGACAGACAGAGAGAGAGAGAGGAGGAGAGAGAGATTTCTTGTTTACCTACAGTAGAGTGAATACAGGTGTGTGTGTTCACCTGCCAAAGTCACATATCGTGATGTGCAGGTTAAACAGACAGATTTCTCCAGAAGGGAACGGCCATCTTCTATTCTGAGGAAACAAGACTCAACCTGATCTTTAATAATGTGGTTTTAAACTGTCTAAAGCAGTATAAAACCACATTGTTAAGTTTAGGCTCTGTCAACTGGCAGGTTTCAAACTGTCACTATTTTATTAAGAGACCAGTCTGGATTTTTCTTCAATCTTTATCTCTAGATTACTTATTACATTTTTTCTAAATGACAATACCTTTATTGTGAATTTGGTAGAAATGTTGTCAGTAGTTTATATTATAAAACCAAAATGTTCATTCTACTCAAACATATGCCTCTAAAGAGTACATTTAGAGCGGTCTCTTGTTTTTTTCCAGAGCTGGGTTCCACATGTCTGCCCCAAAAGGCTGTCTCACATTCATTTTAAGAAACATTGCATGACCTTGCTCTGTTTTAGACTATTCACTGTTTACTCTTTGCATCTGTCCCTGCGTTCCAATCCCCATACTTCCCTTTAACTTAGTACGCCAGAAAAAGATTTAGGATGTCTCAATACATGCACGTCAATTGCAGTATGCCAACAATACCAAGATGCCCCACTAACTCCAATAGCATTTGAGTATTTGTCTTTATTCTTGACATTTCTCAACATAATGAAAAAAAATCTTCCTTATCTGATTTTTTTCTCTCCTGTCTGTGGCCCTAAAACTCTTCTGTACTTTAGTATGTAGTGTAGTAAAAAGACTAAAACTCTTCTGTACTTTAGTATGTAGTGTAGTAAAAAGAAAGAGTATGTGATTTGGAACGCAGGGTAAGTTTCCACTTCTATCACACAGTATAAACAGCCTAGGCTCTGTGAACCGGTTTGTTTTAAACAGTAACACAGGTCCTGAGCCTGAGTTTGACATCCCTAGAGAAGTGGAGTTAGCTGCAATCTGTTGTATATAATTGTACACTTTCAATTTCTTAATTTACTGTATGTTGCACACTATGTAAATATTGTTTTTCATATTCCATATTTTCAGTTTATTTACCTCTCTATACCGTTTCTATATCTATACTTTTGTTTTGTAAAATGTAACGCTTAAAAAGTTGGGGTGGATAAGTCCCTTTCTGAATTCTATTACAGACTCTTTTTCCAGGGACGGTTTGAAAGTAAAAAAAAGTTTCTCTCATGACTTTGCGTGGGCGTTGCATGAATTCCAATCTGGTGATGTGGGCTGTGTGTGTGTGTGTGTGTGTGTGTGTGTGTGTGCGCGCGCGCTCTGTTGCAAATTAAAGGGAAAAATAAATCTCCCTTGGACTTGGGAGGAGATTTCTACTGAACAAGCAAGCTCAGCTTCCCTTTAATCCAGGCAGACACTAGCAGTTTGAGAACAGCCCCTATCTATCTATCTATCTATCCATCCAGCTCCAGAAATATATGCTGTTGGTTGTTCAAAATCTGATTTTTCAAAGACTATTTTTAATAAAAAAAAAATCTTAAACTGAAGCTAACAACATTTCCAAGGCAGCTGCAACAACTTTACAGTTTGATTATTCCCGGACTACACACACACACGCACACACACACACACACACACACACACACACACACACACACACACACACACACACTCTCACTCTCTCTCTCTCTCTCTCTCTCTCTCTCTCTCTGGTTTGGGGCGGGGTGAGGCAGTCTACAGCTCTGGTATGTGGTGGCTGAGCAGGATGTTTGTGCTTCAGGATGTCTGAGTGAACCGAGGCTCAAGGAAAGCACCAGAACAGTTACACTAAAAACAATACAATATTACTGTAGGAGCCTAAATGCCTATTCGCTCTATTTAAGTTAATTGTGGTCATTTCGAATATATAGTATCTTATTTTGAAATTCATTCACATTATTTTGGTGTAACTGACATCTGGATAACTTTATTTTGAAGTGTTAGAAAAAACTTTATTCTGTTAACTACCTGTGACAGACAGTCAGGATTACAAGCGTGGAGCCACACAGTTTTTTGACCTCTCTCTATCTATCTATCTATCTCTCTCTCTCTCTCTCTCTCTCTCTCTCTCTCTCTCTCTCTCTCTCTCTCTCTCTCTCTCTCTCTCTCTCTCTCGCTTCTCTCTTTGTTATATCTCTCCATTACATTGTGGAAAAGGATTTTTTGTATGTTGCTTTGGACAATTAAACCTTTAAACGTCACGTCGTGGTCCCGTGGATTTCTTTTGGATAATGGATGATATATGTTTCGAGGGAAAAATGGAGCGTCAAGCTGGAGCTTCACCAATTAAGGCCAATTGATCCTACAATTACACTTACTACTCATAATAATAATATATTAAAACAATACAATATTACACCTATTACTTATAATAATAATATATTTAATTTATATTGCGTTTTTCTCGCACTCAAAGCGCTTTACATAGGAGCACAAAGTCAAAATCATTTCTATAGCAGATTATATTTTATTTTGATAAGGGATGTCAAACCATTCATTGTTTTTAATGTTGAAAATTGTAATATTTTGAATTTAACAAGAGTCCATTTAACCAATATTCAAAGTGCACTAAGCTTGTATGCTTAAGTTATGTGTTAGATTACTGAAATAACATCATGATGCCACTTTCTAAAAACCCTGAATTCATGATTTATGGCCTGTCGACTAGACGATAAGGAAACTACTGTTAAAGTTAAGTTGAGTTATTAGTCAATAGCTACATTGAAATTCATCTTTTCTCATCTCCCCTCTCAAGTCCCCACACTCCAGAGGGGGTCAGAGCGCAGGGTCAGCCATAGTACAGACAGACAGACAGACAGACACACTCCAGAGGGGGTCCTCACACAGGGTCAGCCATAGTACAGACACACAGACAGACAGACAGACTCCAGAGGGGGTCCTCACACAGGGTCAGCCATAGTACAGACAGACAGACAACTGTTTTTTCATTGACCCTGGCCGCATTCCAGTCCCCATACTATCTACTATTTAGTATGGTAGAAAAAAAGATTTAGGATGTCCCGATTCTTGTTGCCAGATTTAGTATGGTTAGAAATACCCTGATGTCCTACTACATACATCCGAGATTTTGAGTGTTGAAAACAGCATGCTCTTTGGGCGATTCTGACCCACAATCCAGTTCACACCGGAAGTGAAGTGTACAGTGGCTGGAATTAAAATAAGATTGGTAAAAGTACAATACGGCCTAATTAAAACAGTTACATGTAGAGTTTGGCAGATTTAAGATAGTTTGTACATGTTGTGAGCAATGTAAACAACCGTGATTACACTGCAACCAGACAACATTTTTTTTTCTGTCAAATATCTGGTCATAAGGGGCGCCCTTAGCTCAGTTGGTAGGGCGTCCCCCCCCCCGCCCCCCCCATGGGCCTCGGCCAGCAGCGGACCCGGGTTCGATTCCAGCCCGCGGTCGTTCTCTGCATGTCACTCCCCTCTCTGCCCCATTTCAACTCTGTCTCTCTCTACACCAGGGGTCCCCAAACTTTTTTCACTGAGGGCCACATACAGAAAAATCTACCAAGGGCCGGGCCACTTTGCAAAAATAACACATTTATCAGGACATGTAGCTGCTCTGATGTTTAGTTTCATAGTGTCTTCGTAAATTGTAATCCTTCTTCACGGCAACACTTTCCTTGCACATTAAACAGACACATTCCCCCTCTTGTTTATATGCCAATGATACACCCAGTGTTTTCTGCCTTTGCGTCCAATGTCCAGCAGGGTGAAAATAGTATCCAGCCGAGGTCCCAACCCTCCTAGGGGGGTCCGGGGGTATGCCCCCCCGGGAGATTTTTTTAAGTTTTTAAAGCGAAATGCATGAATTTGGTGCACTTTGAGAGGGAAATTAAGAGAATAAATCTGAAGAATTTTGTATGAAAAAAAAATGGAGACACTGTGTCAGATGAATTAGAAGCTATTGGAGAAGGACACATAGATTTTCCATAATAATATTAATTTTAAATAAAATATTATGCAGGGTCCTCTGGGATGGGCTTGTTGCTCATTTTCTTTTATGGGACATATTTGTCTGTAATATAATGAGTGCATTTAAATTATTTAAAAGCGCCATATTACATTATATTTTTAAAATGTGCCACGGGCCAATCAATCAGTGTTTGACACCCCTGCACTAGTGGGTTAACTAAGAAATGCAAAAAAAAAAAAAAAAAAAATATTAAAAAAAATAAATAATAATAATTACATTATCTTTTTAAAATCGGCCGCGGGCCAATAAAAAGCGGGCCGCGGGCCGCATTTGGCCCGCGGGCCGTAGTTTGGGGACCCCTGCTCTACACTATCAATAAAGCATAAAAAAAAAATGCCAAAAAATATCTTAAAAAATATATATATATCTGCTCATTTCTTGGTGGGACTATAGTTGAGCTTTTCAATAAAACAATAATACAACAAATACAAAATACATTTTAAAATAAAACAGCTAAAATTTTGCAGCTAAAATAAGTAGTTAACCAGTGGCTTAACCCAACATTTGTATTCAGTTTTGATTGGCTGCTTGAGACCACACTTTAGTTTCCTGATCTGTGATTGGATGGCTCTCTCTGAGATTCACCCGGTAACAGATGACACATGTGAAAGGGGGAGGGGCCTACACAGACTTTATCATATATAAGATGAAATAAGAACTTTTTCTACAACAAACCCTCAGCAGCAACAGGACAACACTGATCAACTTCTGTTACAGGATTACTATGGCCAGCAGACACAGCCATTCCAGTGAGTACATTTCATATACACTCACTCACTCTTATTCTCCTATTGTTAACTCTGTGTGTGTGTGTGTGTGTGTGTGTGTGTGTGTGTGAGATTGCTGGAGTTTTCACATATATCCACCATGTTTTAAAGCTTCTCAATCTTAACATTTAAGCATTAATGTTTGTTATTTAACTGACAAACTGCAGCTGCGACTATTAAGTTTAATTTTTTATCTGTATTTCTAGTTTTCCGTGAACTTATTTGTTGAATTGAACATAACCTGGCCTCATAACAACATTCACAATTTAACAGCCTCTTGTGTTGGAAATAATAATTTGAGTTTTGCCATAATTTGCATTTGACTTGTTTTGAGATTTTGTGTAGATTTTTAAATGTGTTTGATTGTATGTTTCAATGACTTTGATATATTTAACAACGAATTATACACTCTAGCTAAAATTCCCCAGGTAGGCCTAGTTATATACAGCTCTGGAAAAAATTAAGAGACCACTCCAAATGTTCAGTGTCTATTGTTTTACTATTTTATAAGCATATGTTTGAGTAGAATGAACATTTTGGTTTTATAATAGGAACTACTGACAACATTTCTACAAAATTCCAATGCATTTTTTGTCATAAAAGAGGGACTGGCCTCTTAATTTTTTCTGGAGCTGTATGTCCGAAAGAATAATAATAATAATAATAATATGTATAAATATGTAGGCCTAGTTTTAATATGATAACGCTTTTTAGGCAAATCTATGGTGTAAAATGCTAAAAATACTGATAATTTCTAGCTCATATGTTGCCATTATTTTCAACTACTTTACTTGATGGGTGTTGATTAACTTTGACAAACTTTAAAGGTGCTCCGAGGAACTTTCAGTTTGTGTTAATTCTAGCAGCGCCCCCCTTTGGACAAAAGCAGTTGTGTTTTTACCACGCCAGCTGTTGTTCCTGGGTGAGTGTTTACCCATGACAAAGGCATTTAGAAAAACTATATAAAAATAGCATTCTTTAGCACTGATGGTCTCGTTTGCTGTTACATGTAATTTATGATCATCAGAGGAAAAATGAGACTGTTTCAGAAATATTTAAAAGTTCCTCGTAGCACCTTTTAATTATTTGATAATTTAGCCACAACTTTGCACAACAAACCATGTATCACAGTAATATCACTCAAGGATACAGACAACTATAAACTACTTTGCATTTGTTCAATGTATGTAAGATTATTTAGCTTTTAAATTGCCTTGGCTTTGCTCTTGAATACTTGATACTAGTTTGCCACTTTCACAGGATTGCTCTTTTAACAGTTATTCCAAATGTGTAAAATATTACTTCAAGTGTGTTACTAGATCGCAAACTGCCTTTAACACTGGGTTTTGAGGAATCCTTTAGAGACAGACCAGGGATTGTGCCGATTTTATTTGTTGTTATTTATTTTGTTAATGTATTTGTAACTTTATTGAAGCAGGGACAATGTACAAAGGAAACATTAACCTTGTTTAGAGCAAGGACAGATGCATTGAACCAGGATTTAGCTAACTGCTATTTTCCACCTGTAGTCCTGTTGGGGAAGCTAGTTCCTTCCTGAAAAGTGACTGTTTCACTGTTGTTGTTTACAGCAGCAGGGCCCACAGTTTGGTTTACAAACATATTCTATAGTCCTACGTTTGGTTCCAGGTTCCTCCAAATAATTCAGTTTTGTTGATGATAGAATTATTCAATACTAAGAATTACATGTAGAGAAAATATGTTTAGTAAAGTAACTGAAGGCTCTGTGAATGTAAACAAACCCCCCTCCTCCTATTTACCCCTTGTAGTCTTGTTGGGTTAGCTAGTTCCAGAGGGTTAGGGATAGGACAGAAAAAGTGTGAGTACCTTTGGTTATTATTTTCTTTTTCTTTTTATTATATATTTTTTTAACCTTTATTTCTACAGGTAAATCCCATTGAGACCGAAGACTGTTTTACAAGGGAGACCTGTTTTCCTTTCCCACGTTACCATTCACACACACATTCATATGATACACCGATAGCAGGCTAACTATCAACATTCACACGTTATGAGGTTAGAGCGAGGGATGTCTAGATTTGCATAGTTAAGTGGTGGAGAGGTGGAGTGAGGCCCAATCATAGTATATTAAATGGATGAGGCATCCGGGCCGACTTCAGTTATATCAACTTGCAGCTTTTACAAAAAAAAACCTAACCTCCCTCAGTGATGTCATGGAGATATGACGTAAACATACAGACTAGAATGTTATTTTGTACCAGGCCTTAAATAGGTTTAATAATGCTGTGAAAACGGCCTGTTTAAAGGAATACTTCACCCATACGGAACCGGCGTTCTATCATTATAAAATCACTATTATAATATAATGAATGAGGTTTTTCTTCCCTCAGTCTTCCCTCAGTCTTCCCTTGGCCCAGCTGTCCTGTTAATCCTGACCCTTACTGTGATGTCACAAGAAGGAAACTGTAGGGTTAGACAGTGAGACCATAAAACACTCTGTCTGCCTTTACTCAGGCTAAGATGATCCGATTTAATTTTTTTTTGCACATTTATACTAAATAGGATCTCAGAGTTCAACACATCTTCATATTCCAACTGGTGAAGTAGGTCTTTAACATGGGAGTCAATGAGAAATTGCTCTGTTTTGGTACCACCTCTTAGTGGCCACTCTGTGAACTGTAATTTGTGTCACTTCCTCATTGGATGCTGGTAGATCTCGCTGTGGTTGGGGCTTGCTGCCAATAAGTTCAGAAATGTTACTGAAGTCATGGAAGGTTTAAAGGTAACTAGCAGTGTTATGAAGTGGATTCTATATTTAAAGGTGGAGTCAGTGATTCTGGAGAACGCTTGTTGTCAAAATCACTTTTTGTCCAAATCAGTGAATATCTCCTCATGATCCACTACCTGTCTGTACTGTGTGAATATCTCCTCATGATCCACTACCTGTCTGTACTGTGTGTGAGCTGGAATTAAATCTGGTGCTAATACACAGCCTAGGCTCTGTAAACTGGTATGTAAACAAAGATAATATAAAGAAAAGGGGCCCGACATACCTGGCAACATGCCAGTTTACAGAGCCTAGGCTGCGTATTAACACTGGATTTATTTTTAGCACACACACAGTTCGGGGATGTAGCAAATCATGAGGAGATATTCACTGATTTTGACAACAAGCGTTCTCCAGAATCACTGACTACACCACTTACTTTGAACCATTAGTGACACACACACACACGCACAAGCACACACACACACGCACAAGCACACACACACACACACACGCACACACACACACACACACACACACACACACACACACACACAGCTGCTGTAACTGTTGCAATGTGCATATGACGAATAAAAGAATCTTGAATCTCTTGAATATTGAATTAGTGACCGTGTGAATCTGTCCTACAGAGTCGAAGGCGCCGGAGCTGAGGATCGTTCTCGTTGGCAAAACCGGAGTTGGGAAAACTTCAACAATTCACACCCTCCTCGGAAATCCATCTCTCACTGACACCTCGGCCTCTTCAGACACCACACAGTGCCAGAGTGTGAGAGGGGAATGTAACGGACAGAAACTGGTCCTTATAGACACACCGGGCATTTTCAACACCAAGAAATCTAAAGAGGAAGTTGTGAGAGAGGTCGTGAAGTGCATGATATGTGCCGCGCCCGGTCCACATGTGTTTCTGTACGTAATGCAGCCGGATACGTTCACTTCTGAAGACTATCGGGCCGTTGAAATCATACAGAGGATTTTCGGGAAGGGCTTCAAGGACAACACGGTGGTTTTGTTCACGTGTGGGGACGAAATCGACGGTAAAATCCCTCCAAAGATCTTAAATACTGCTTTGATCAAAGGTTTCAACGGGCGGTATCACTGTTTCGACAACACAGAAACGTCCCCGGACCAAGTCAACGAACTGCTGGACAAGATCAATGAACTGGTGCATAATAAAAACAAAGGCAGGTTCTACAGCAATGAGATGTTCAAACAAGCGCAGGAGGTCTTAGCCCAGGAACTAAAGAAAGAAGCGGCCATGACACCGGACACTGCCACAGATGAGGTCTTAAACAGAGTGCTGAGTATTCTGTTATCTCTAACTGTAGGCGGACCCATGGAGAAACTTGTGAACGCTGCGGTTAAGATAGTGACTGAGAAGGCCGGTGAATGCATAACACAGTGAAGTGTGTATAGGCCGGTCTAAGTGTCTCTGTCTCACACACACACACACACACACACACACACACACACACACACACACACACACACACACACACACACACACACACACACACACACACACACACACACATACCTATTTCCCTTTCAACTACTATCAGTTTTGTATTTTCATCAATTCTACAGTTGTGTAATATTACAGGATTTAATTTTTTAAATCTATAGTATTTTACATGATTAAGGGCATTTTTTTTTCTTCAAATAATTGAGAATGCACATATACCAGTTCCAGGTAAGTGTGTGTGAAGAGAACAGCCTATGAATGACCTTAGACATATTATATTATATTTTTTTACGTTTTATAATCGTTTAGTGTTTTTGGGGTTGTAAGATAATCATGGCTGTGTTTGCATTGCGATTTATTTATAGCTTAAAATGTATAATTTGCCTTAAAGGAATACTTCACCCATACAGAACCGGCGTTCTATCATTATAAAATCACTATTATAATATAATGAATGAGGTTTTTCTTCCCTCAGTCTTCCCTTGGCCCAGCTGTCCTGTTAATCTTAACCCTACATTTTCCCATGTGTTATGTCACACATGGTAAAATGTAGGGTTAGACAGTGAGACCATAAAACACTCTTTCTGCCTTTTCTCAGGCTAGGATGAACCGATTTCTAAAATGTTTGCACATTTATACTACATAGGATCTCAGAGTTTATTACACGTTCATATTCCCACCGGTGAAGTAGGCCTTTAAGTCTGTTTGGTACAATGGGTTTAGGTATGGTTTGTCCTTTCTTACTTCTGTTGAAGATGCAATGTGTGATAAAATGAATCGACCCTAACGCCATTAACAGAAATAGTTGAATTCTGTTTCCAATCGTTGGAGCACAAAGCTGTCTGTACCAAAAAATCACATAAGAAAATAAAAAAAAGTTGATGCACTGAACACTTTCTCTTAGTCCTTTTTCCCACTGGTATTGTGTTCGTTATTCAGCTGTGTAATGTGGTTATTTCAGTCGGATATTAAAGTAGCTACGAGGAACGATAAGTTGTAGTTGATTCTAGCGCCCCCTTTTGGACCAAAGCAGTAGTGTTTTTACCACGCCAGTGCCTGCTGTCCTAAAGATCTTCGCTAGCGTGTGGCGGATATAAGAAAACAGTGATGGAAACGCCGAAAAGCCAATACTTGACAAAAATAATCTTCTAATCGCAAAACCCGCTGGCTTAGATGTGAAAAGAGTTGTAGGTGAATATGTCTGTGTCCACATTAGTGTAATGTGCAATGACTGAGTGAACCTTGAACAAACGTGACTGATCAGCTGTTCACCACACACACACACACACACACACACACACACACACACACACACACACACACACACACACACACACACACACACACACACAGCCATGTTACGCTACGTCGGCTATAGCGCCATCTTCAGACCAAACTAGTGGAGTTTATCCGCTACTAACCCTTGATGGAAGCGCACTGAATTAAAATGTATTTAATTTTTATTTTTATTAAACATTTTTTTACAAACTTTAAAAACATTTAATTCACATTTAGATAGAAGCCCAGATATCGATTGTTTTTTTTTAAATATTTTTTTTTTGCGATTAATTTTATTTTTACATGAAATTAACTGGAAAACCCTGATAAGCATTGGTGAGTAGATATACTTGGTGGACATGTACTATAATGTAATTTAAGCTCAGCCCACATTTTAAATTCTCTTCTCTGTGACTGGTTGCCTTCTGTATGGGAACAGATGATGTGTGTTTCAGGGGAGGGATCTAGAATCCAGTATAAAATATAAAACGATGCGAAAGAAATTAAATATAGTCCGCAGAAGACTTGCAAAGCGACAAGACACTTCGTACATCGGCTGCTTTTACAGGGACTAACATGAACGAGGACAGAGCTTTACTGCCCGGTAAGTACATTTCTGATTCTGCTTTTTCTTACAGCTACGTGTCTTGGTTTGACGTTTGACACAAAAAGTTTAGCTTGTAATGTAAACCTCTGTATCTACTTGACTTCTGTTTTTAAATTCCTTGTGGTATTTTGGGCTAATTTTAACAAATGTTTCCTTTTGAAAAACTTTATTTTTGGGTTTTTGTGAGAACAAACAAACAAAAGACAAACTAAAACATACAACCAACATGGCGTACTCTACTTAACAGGTTTCTAAGGACATTGTTTAAACTATAGGTAACATTTTAAACTCAATTTGACGGAAAATAATATATATATTTTTTTTGGTGCCCAGACTCCAAAGATGTTAGGCGATGCATCTGTATGTAGTAGACTAGAGTATTTTATTGTGTTTGCTTAAATTAAACAAGTAGAATTTAAGAAAGAAAATACTTTTTAGTTTTAGTGTAGCTGTGAGAGCAGAGAATGATCTGTACCTACTAAAGTTTTCTCTCTGATTTTTGCTGATTCTTCCGTGACAAAAAAATACTTTTTGAACTTTTCTTTTGTCTTATAAAATGGATGTTCATAGCTATGCACTGAATATTGTTGAACTTTTAAAGGCACACATTGACATAAAGTTCCTACAGACCATTACAAGGCTTTGGAACACACCAAAAGAAATGCATTTTTAAGACTTGTGTACATGGTGTCTTTTTAAGTAAATTATAAAACGGAAAAAAAGGATGTATTCAAAATCTGTTCGGCGAAGAACTCTGGACACTTATATGTTGAAAAAAGGACATTTTTATACAATATCTAGAATGTCAGTTTTTTGAAAATATGCAAATTTAAAAACAATTAGTTACATTTTGCCAAATAGGTGAACACATTGTAATACAAAAAACCCTAAAGCAGTCGTGTTTCATTCTAAAGTCTCCAACACAAAGTGACTGATGTAGTTTTTACACAGTTTTATTTTTATTTTTTTCAGTTAAATTGTAATTCTACGTCTTTTAAAAGGTCTGAAATCTAACTTGCTAAAGCTGTGGGATTGTTTGGATTTGAACCTTTTTGAATATATGTTTGAAACCTTGAAATGCTAATTTATTTGTGTGTGCTTGTACTTTTACACACACACACACACACACACACACACACACACACACACACACACACACACACACACAAAAAACACACACACACGCACACTGACTCGGTTCTGCATAAGTTGGAATGGTTGTTGACTCTTTTTTCCTGGTTACAAAAATGGTTATTTTAAATTTAAATTGATATTGTGAAATCTAAATGCTTTGCTTTATTTTACTTCTATTTATTTTGCCCTGTTGTGTTTATTATACTGCTGCCTGTTTTGACATTGATTGACCATAGACATTAGACAACAATGGGTTTCTCTACTTAAAGGTGCAGTCAGTGATTCTGGATAATGTTTGTCGTCAAAATCACTTTTTGTCAAAATCAGTGAATATCTCCTCACAATCCACTACCTGTCTGTACTGTGTGTGCGCTAAAAAAAATCCAGTGTTAATACACAACCTAGGCTCTGTAAACTGGTATATTGCTAGCTACGGTGGGCTCCCTTTGTAAACATACCAGTTTAATCAAAATCTAGCCATCATGTCCTTGAGCAAGACACTTAGTAAAACTTGTGATGGCTGCTATAACATCTACGGTGCCCACCATCTCTACCATTGTGTCCTTGAGCAAGACACTTAACCCCAAACTGCTCCAGGGGCGCTGTACTATGGCTGACCCTGTGTGAGGACCCCCTCTGGAGAGTGTCTGTCTGTCTGTCTGTCTGTCTGTCTGTACTATGGCTGACCCTGTGTGAGGACCCCCTCTGGAGTGTGTCTGTCTGTCTGTCTGTCTGTCTGTACTATGGCTGACCCTGTGTGAGGACCCCCTCTGGAGGGTGGGAACTTGAGAGGGGAGATGAGAAAAAGACAAATTTCAATGTAGCTATTGTATAAATTGACTAAATCGTCTAACTCATTATCTGTGTACTATTCATCCCGTAGGTGAAGCGGAGGTGAGGATGGTGTTGCTAGGGAGATGTGGCGTCGGGAAAAGCTCTTCCGGGAACACAATCCTAAACAAAACCAAACCGTTCACCTTAAACCCCGACTCCTCTGTCTCTCAGAAATGCCAGAAGGAAACAGAGACCATCGGAGATCTTAAAGTCACCGTCGTCGACACGCCCGGAATGTTCGACCCGGAGAAAACCGAAGACGCTTTCGAAGAGATCAAGGAGTCGGTGAAAATCTGCCACCCGGGTCCCCACGTGTTTCTGATCCTGCTGAAAGTCAAAGATAAAATCACAGACGAGCTTCAGCAAATGGTGGAAATAATCTGCAGGACTTTCGGTAAAAACACCCTGTCCTACGCGATGATTTTGTTCACCTACGGAAGCCGTCTTCAGGGGGGCAAGACCATCGAACAACACATCCAATCGGACCCGACTCTACGCGACCTGGTCATACAGTGCCACTGGAAGTATCACGTATTCGACAACCAGAAAGAAATCCCCGGCCAAGTCCCCGCGCTGCTGAGGAAAATCAAATCCATGTTGTTAGAGAAAAACAACGGAAGCTTCTACGATTCTGACATGTTCAAACGAGCGGAAATCGCTTTTAAAGAGCACGAGGCGAAAGCACAAGAACAGGCCGATTTAAAGCCTTCAGCAGAGGTGAACAAAGCCAAGCTAGCCGTCCTGAAAACCATCATTCTGTGTGGGACGGCGGTGGGGTTGGTGGCGGGTTATTTCGCGGGCGGCGGTCAGGTAACTACTTCCATAGGAGCGGCAGTGGGGGGGTCTCTGGGTGCTTTGCTGGGGGCCGCCACGCTGTATTCAGTTATACACGTGAAAAAGTACATTGAGAAACGCAAGGCAAAGTGACGTGTTGTTTTGGGTTGATTTGGATTGGTTAAAGGTGGAGTCAGTGATTCTGGAGAACGCTTTGTGTCATTTTTTTTTATATATTTTTTTTAATCAGTGAATATCTCCTCATGATCTGCTATCTACCTGTCTGTCTGTCTGTACTGTGTGTGCGCTGAAAAAGCATCAAGTGGTAACACCCAGCTTAGGCTCTGTAAACTGGTTTGTTGCTGTAGCTAAGGTGGGCCCAGTTTGTTTGTTTACATACCAGTTTACAGAGCCTAGACTGCGTAAATAACACCAGATGTTTTACGCATAATTCTCGATTTCTTTTTAACCTTTTTAAAATAAATGTAAAACACTGGTTGAACTGATCAGACCAAGTGTTATCAATACAAATACTGTTGAGGTGAAATCATGGTGGTGGATTTTTATAGAACTAACTCCACACATTACATAGATAGATAGATAGATAGATAGATAGATAGATAGATAGATAGATAGATAGATAGATATATAGATAGATAGATAGATAGACAGATAGACAGATAGACAGATAGATAGATAGATAGATAGATAGATAGATAGATAGATAGATAGATAGATAGATAGATAGACAGATAGATAGATAGATAGATAGATAGATAGATAGATAGATAGATAGATAGATAGATAGATGGATAGATAGATAGATAGATAGATAGATAGATAGATAGATAGATAGATAGATAGATAGATAGATAGATAGATAGATAGATAGATAGATAGATAGATAGATAGATAGATAGATAGATTCCAATATGACTGCCTATGTAACAGAGTTATGGAGTGATTCTTGTTGCAATGGTTGAACTAGCCAAAACCAAAATGTTAGATTTTTCTTTGTGTATGTGTTCAATTGGATCGATATTCTGTTGCTTTATGGTGCACAGCTGTGTACACTGCCTGAAAAGCTTATCTAGATCAATATACTGAAAATGTTTAGGTCTAGGTTATGCATAATATTCGGGGCTTCCTAAGTAGTATGGAAAAGTATGGAATTTAATTGAGTTATAAATGTGTTAACGAATGGATTTTAAATCAATTTACGTATACAGCTCTGGAATTTTTTTTAGAGACCACTCCAAATGTTCAGTGTCTCTCGTTTGACTATTTATGGGCATATGTTTGAGTAGAATGAACATTTTAGTTTTATAATATAAACTACTGACGACATTTCTACCAAATTCCCCCACCAAAAAATATTGTCATTAAAGAGCATTTCCATGAAGTAATGTAGAGATGAAGATTGAAGAAAAATCCAGACTGGTCTCTTCATTTTTTTCCAGAGCTGAATAATAAGAATCTGTCAACTATTTGTATTCAGATGTGAAATATGTCTGGAAATTTGAGCCTGGAAAATGTTTTGGAACCCTGATATTCTTTTTTCACCGGAAATAAATTCAGACCAGACAGAGCAGCCTGTGTGGATTCCTTTATTTCAACACAGCGCAGCATTTACAATGTTTATACCAAGTTATTATCAATTCAGAATATGCGCAAAGTTTTGCTATCTTTAAAGTTGCTACGAGGAACTTTTAAATATTTCTGAAACAGTCTCATTTTCCCTCTGATAAATGACATGTAAACAGCAAACGAGACCATCAGTGCAAAGAATGTTATTTTTATCTAGTTTTTCTTAATGCCTTTGTCATGGGTATACGCTCACCCAGGAACAACATCTGGCGTGGTATAAACACTAACGCTTTTGTCCAAAGGGGGCGCTAGAATTAACACACACTGGAAGGTCTCCATTGCAACAGTCAAGTTTTTATAGAACCTCCAGAGAGAGAACTGCTGTGATTGGTTCAAAATACTTATTGTGTCATAAGAACCAGAGCATAGCCCACCGCCTCATCTAAACTGAACCTCTGTAAAGTTTATCAAACTTAAATGACAATATCTTTAATGTGGATTGATGAATATGCCTATAACTCTTTTCAGATGCTTTACTACTATGAAACTAACTCCCCATATTACATAGCTATAAGGATAGATAGATAGATAGATAGACAGACAGACAGACAGACAGACAGACAGACAGACAGACAGACAGACAGACAGACAGACAGACAGACAGACAGACAGACAGACGGAATTTTTGTGTATCTGTGTTTACAGTTACAGGGGCTTTCAGTATTCCATTCTTCCAGCCTCCTTGTCTCCTCAGTAACATTTAATCAGAACAGTTTGGTTTCCAGGACAAACATTCCTTTCTCAGTGCTGTTTTTTCTTTCTGGCTGAGCGGCTCGAATTAGGAAAGAGTTTGAACTCTGACATAGTTTTAACAGAAACAGAAAAAACAACAACTGCATAAAGTCTCTATGAGGAACTTTTAAATATTTCTGAAACAGTCTCATTTTCCCTCTGATGATCATAAATTACATGTAACAGCAAACGAGACCATCAGTGCAAAGAATGCTATTTTTATATAGTTTTTCTTAATGCCTTTGTCATGGTTATACGCTCACCCAGGAACAACAGCTGGCGTGGTAAAAACACTACTGCTTTTGTCCAAAGGGGGCGCTAGAATTAACAAAAACTGAAAGTTTGTCATCCCCCCTCTCTCTGTCTCCCCATTTCAACTCTGTACTATATAAGCTTGAAAAGGCCCAAAAATAATCTTTTAAAAATAAAATATCTTTGCACAGCGAGAGAACCCATAATGACAATGTTAGGATGTGAGAGGAAAGATTTGGACTGATGAGTCACACACAGGATGGGATCGCTAGGCGCGGCCTCTTTCCACGTCCTCCATCCACACACACACACACACACACACACACACACACACACACACACACACACACACACACACACACACACACACACACACACACACACACACACACACACACACACACACACACACACACACACATCTGTTTCCACTTACAGGAACTTTCCGTCTGTTATTGAGGTGAATAAAGGCCTACACATGCAAATTCATTGTCTCTGAAAATTCTAGATTCAGTGTCTCACTCTGCATTACTATCGGTCTCTGGTTCCCAACACACCATTACAAGCTGTAAGAGAACCCCTTTACAATAAGGGTGCATTAGTGAATGGTTAATTAAGGCTTAATACGCATTTACTAAGCATTACCTCACTGTTAATGAATGCTTAGTAAATGCTTAATAAACATAAACTAAGCATGAACTAACTGTTATGATCAGTTTATGCTTAAAGGCCTACTTCACCGGTTTGAATATGAAGGTGTATTGAATTCTGAGATCCTATGTAGTATAAATGTGCAAAAAAAAAATTTAAATCAGTTCATCCTAGCCTGAGAAAAGGCAGAAAGAGTGTTTGTTTAACCCTATTTCTCTTTCTCATGCATCACAGAAAGAGAAATTTCCAATTCACAGGACAAGATGATGGATTGGCTTGGATGAATGATAAAGAGATATGTGAAGGCCCTGATCAGACAGTAGATAAGATTCCCAGGTAGTGTAAACTAGAACAGTAGGTTTTTCTTTGGAGCTATGGGTGTAATGACAAAAAAAATGTTTCTGAGGAAATGTTTTCTGCGGGTGAGCTGCAGGGCTTATGTACATAGTGTTTGAAGTATGTTGTGCAATGCTAAGTATGATGTGCAAGGCTAAGGAGGGGGGGGGGGGGGGCACCACAAAGCATCACAAAGCATCACAATTCAGAATCCCCCAAAGCATTACAATTCAGGATCGGTTTGAATAGTGTGTAAGTTACACATACAGTATTACAGGAGAGAGAGAGAGAGAGAGAGAGAGAGAGAGAGAGAAAGAGAGAGAGAGACAGAGAGAGACAGAGAGAGAGAGAGAGAGAGTATATAATAGTTTATTGAAAGGGAATTTGGTGCGATAGATTGGTGGCTCTAAGTTTTGTTGTCTTATTTAATGCCTTTTCTCTCATTCGCTTGAAAAAATAGTTTTATAAACAAGCTGGTTTTTCCCATTTAACCGTTTGTCTGAGCTGTTTTTTTAATGTTTTTCTTAGTGAATACCTTCACACGTTGTATGGGTAAAGTCAAGAAGGTTGGCTGACTGACTTGTTTGGCTCATTTTACTATTCATTTGAACTGAAATAAAAGTTTTCTTTGTCTTTAATTCTTTTCACCAGAGTTCACCAAATTGCTTATTTTACATGTTCAAATCACAAAAAATTCTGGGTGGGTATGTCAGTGGGTATGAGTTTGCATGCCTGACACTAGTGAGGCCACAAAAACCTAAATGCCCAGTATATAGTTTTATTTCTGATGACCAACCTGTTATTCACTGTGTCCTTTACTTTTGGGTGAATCAGTGCAGGCAGACATGTCATGTTTGAGCCGATCACCTGCTCTAATATGCAACTTAAAGTGGAAGACTGTAATTGGGGGGGGGGGGGGGGGGGGGCGCCTGCTAAGTGCCTGCATACCCCCCAGAAAGTGGGTAGTTGCGCCCCTGACTTCAGAGCTTCAGAGAGCTGCAGTAATATTTTATTTTTTTAAAGTAAAAAATACCCTTAAAGATGACATACCCTTTGTTTACATACCAGCTTACAGAGCCTGCTGAGCATTAACACTGGCTTTATTTCACTGCAATTTTAGTTTATGCTGCACATTCACTAGTATTTAATAAGTATTTTATTTATTGGAGAATTGCAGCAGTATTCCTTTTAGATTTGTTATGCATTTTATGTGTATGTTACATACTGTCAGCTAGTTACTGACAGCTAAAGCTGTTCATTCTCCCTTAACTATGAACTGTACCGTACTGTACCGTGACTTCAAAACCGAGGTACGTACCGAACCATGACTTTAGTGTACCGTTACACCCCTAGTCTCTACACACTGTCAAATGAATCTTATATTCACTACTGCGCTGAAACAGTTTAATGCAATGCTGCCCCCCTGTGGCCACATGAGGAACATGTATTCAAAAGCTTCCCCTGCGTTCCAAATCACATACTCTTTCTTTTTACTACACTACATACTAAAGAACAGAAGAGTTTTAGTCTTTTTACTACACTACATACTAAAGTACAGAAGAGTTTTAGTCTTTTTACTACACTACATACTAAAGTACAGAAGAGTTTTAGTCTTTTTACTACACTACATACTAAAGTACAGAAGAGTTTTAGGTCCATGGGAGCAAAAGGAAAATCAGACGAGGAAGATTTTTTTTTCATTATGTCGAGAAATGTCAAGAATAAAAACAAATACTCCAAAATGCTATTGGAGTTAGTGGGGCATTTATGTATTTTTAGCATACTACAATTTGACGTGCATGTATTGGGACGTCCTAAATCTTTTTCTGGCGTACTAAATAGTAGGGAAGTATGGGGATTGGAACGCGGGGATTGTTGCACTTCATTGAACTTTGCAGAGCAGAATTGAATGGTTAAGTGACTTTCA
This sequence comes from Ammodytes marinus, assembly GCF_949987685.1. Lineage (NCBI taxonomy): Eukaryota > Metazoa > Chordata > Actinopteri > Uranoscopiformes > Ammodytidae > Ammodytes > Ammodytes marinus. The sequence continues at coordinate 1,462,480 of NC_137220.1, forward strand.
ATCAGTGAAACATGTCACATATCCACATCCTAAACTAACAAACATACAGTGAAGGTATGGGTATTCATAACAGAGGAGAACGCTCACTTTTGAATACTTAAAGGTGCTCAGAGGAACTTCCAGTTTGTGTTAATTCTAGCGGTAGTGATTTTACCACGCCAGCTGTTGTTATGATCATCAGAGGAAAAATTTGACTGTTTCAGAAATATTTAAAAGTTCCCTGTAGTCCTTTAAGTATTTTTTAAAAGCAAAAACTCTGGAACTGTAACACGAGTCAGAATTTGATTTGGCAACTTTCCCTTTTAGGTGAGAAACATTGGACCAGGAGCATCGTCTTCATTTATTTCTTTAAGAATATTTGTTTAATTTTTTTTATCTATGTATATATATCCTTTTTTAAAGATTAATATTTTTATATTTAAATTTTTTTAATTAAACCTGCAGTGTGTAGAATTTTGGGTTTTATTTCCTAGCAGATTTTGTAGAAAGTAATTATAATATCCATAAGTACATTTAATTTAGTGCATAATAGCTGAAAACATTTTTTTGAATTACTTTTTTTTCCCTTAGAAAGGGTCTCATATATGTCCATATTTCTGCATATCTTGGACCAAGGCCCAGTGCCGCCATCTTGAAAGTGTCATAGTTGGAATGTCATCAGGTGCAAAATTTAGAATTGTTCTTGTCCTTGAAGGCCACTGTAGCTTCTGTTATTATTCTAAAGGGTTGGGGTTACCCAGGGAGTGTTGCATTCTAGAACTTTGTAGAACTTTCTTGATGATGTCATATTACACACTGCACCTTTAAATTATGATTTTCTTCCTATTTTCTCATCGTCTGAACACAATGTGTAGGATGCTGTAAATGTGAACGATAACAGTAAGATGATCATTTATTTTTGCTCCTCTAATAAAGCATATACAGCTCTGGAAAAAATGAAGACACCTGCACTCCAAATGTTCAGTGTCTCTTGTTTTACTCTTTATAGGCACATGTTTGAGTAGAATGAACATTTTGGTTTTATTATATAAACTACTGACAACATTTCTACCAAATTCACAATAAAAATATTGTCATTTACAGCATTTCCATTAAGTAATGTAGAGATGAAGATTGAAGAACAATCCAGACTGAATTTGGTACAGATCTTGTCAGTAGCTTACATTATTAAACCAAAATGTTCATTCCACTCAAACATATGCCTCTAAAGAGTAAAACGAGAGACACTGAACATTTGGAGTGGTTCCTTAATTTTTTCCAGAGCTGTATGTATACTTTTTACAGTGTTGGGGTTGAGTACTCTGTCCACCGCTGCATAAACATACTCTATGTGAACAGGTGAGAGAGTGACACCTTGTGGTCATTGGAGGGGACTGCAGAGACACACAACCCATTCTGTTAGACTCATAAGGGCTGACATGTACATTTAGGTGTTTATTTTATTTGATAAATGCCTATCACTCTTTTCAGATGCTTTACTATCATGAAACTAACTCCACACATTACATAGTTAGGAGGATAGATAGATAGATAGATAGATAGATAGATAGATAGATAGATAGATAGATAGATAGATAGATAGATAGATAGATAGATAGATAGATAGATAGATAGATAGATAGATAGATAGATAGATAGATGCTTTACTATCACGCAACTAACTAAATGCCCAAATTACATAATTAGAAGGATTTTGTGTATTTCGATTTACAGGCTTTGTACTATTTTAAAACAGATTCTTAGAGTTTCATACATTGCCTTATATTATCTGTATGTTGAAAATCGCCCAATAAAACTATTAAAGAAAAACACCAATGTTAATATAAAACAGCCGAGATTAAGGTCTAAAATCCAATATAAAGAGGCCCTGTGTGGGTTTATAAAGAGGCCCTGTGTGGGTTTATAAAGAGGCCCTGTGTGGGTTTATAAAGAGGTCCTGTGTGGGTTTAGAGTTAACGTTTGACATGACATGGAAAGTATTGAAGACATTTTTTTTTTTTTTTATCAAATTAGATATTATTAATCGAAATGAGAGTGCTACATACAGTGTTTGGTGTGTGTGTGTGTGTGTGTGTGTGTGTGTGTGTGTGTGTGTGTGTGTGTGTGTGTGTGTGTGCGTGCGTGCGTGCGTGTGTGTGTGGTATATTGTGTTGTGTTGCTGGGTATGTGAATTGTACGCACTGAACAGATAAAGTTGATTGAATAGAAGTGCCACCACCAGATGGCAGCATCTCACCAAACAGCTTCATCCTAAACCATCAAAGGTTCAACGTTTATATACAATTCTTTCTTTCTTTCTTTCTCTCTCTCTCTCTCTCTCTCTCTCTCTCTCTCTCTCTCTCTCTTTCTTTCTTTCTTTCTTTCTTTCTTTCTTTCTTTCTTTCTTTC
>NC_137220.1:1469867-1477367 GCF_949987685.1 Ammodytes marinus
CCCTTGCATGTGCAGCCGAGATTGCAGCCACATAAACGCGCAGGGTCGAAGCAGCCCTGTTGTTGTCCAACACAGACTGCAGAAAGTTCAGTATCACCACCACCGAGCAAGTCTCCGGGACCTCGCCTTGTGTCACGCACCACTGTGAAAACAACTTCCACCTGTTTGCATAGAGCAACCTAGTGGAGGGTGCTCTAGCACTAAAAATGGTACGGACCACCGACTGGTCGCAAGACGTCAGCAGTGGGTCCTGGCTCTCAGGGGCCACACGCACAGCCGCAGGCGCCCCGGATTTGTGTGCCATATACGCCCGCCGACCTGAGACAGAAGATCCTGTCTCTCTGGAAGGCGCCAAGCCTCTCCGTTGAGGAGTTTCAGCAATGCTGGGAACCACAGCCTCCCTGGCCAATGTGGGGCCACCAGAAGTAGGCTGTGACCGCCACGCTGGACTCTGTCCAGTGTTGCCAGTATAAGGGGAATTGGAGGAAATGCATAGAGCAGGCTGTCTGGCCAAGCATGAGCCAGAGCGTCCTGTCCTAAGGGGCTGGTCCTCTCTATCACGGAGAACCAGAGGGGACAGTGGGTCGTCTCTTCGGAAGCAAAGAGATCTACCACTGCCCTGCCATACCTGTCCCAAATCATGCCCACCACCTCCGGATGGAGCATCCACTCCCCGGAGGGTGGCCCTTGGCGAGAGAGAAGGTCTGCCGCTATGTTCTGGACACCTGGAACATGGGCAGCCCTCAGGCTTAGGAAATGGGGGAACGCCCATGTAAGGAGTCCCTGCGCGACCCGCAGGTTCCGCCTCGATCTGGTGCCCCCCTGGTGGTTGACGTGGTAGACAGTGGAAATGTTGTCTGTCCGGACGAGAACATGCCGGTTTCTCAGAACTGTAAGGAAGTGCTTTAGAGCCAAGAACACCGCAAGGAGTTCCAACACATTTATATGCTCCAGCCTCTGCTGGGAATCCCACTGGCCTCTGACAGTCCTGTGGCGCCATACTGCGCCCCAGCCGGTAAGGGAGGCGTCTGTCTCTACGACCTCCCGCCAGGAAGCCAGCCTCCCTAAGGGCGCCCCCGCAATCAGGTACGCCCTCTCTCTCCAGGGTCGGAGGGCCAAAAGGCACTGCCCAGATACCCTGACCATCTTGTGTTTCTGCCACTTGGGGTCCAAGTGGAGACCATTGGCCCAGATCTGCAGAGGCCGCAACCTGAGAAGGCCTAGCGGGACCACGCCGGATGCCGCGGCCAGCATACCAATCAGTCGCAGGAAGAGGCCGTATGCCAGCAACCTCCCCCGCCTGAAGCGCTGTAGTAGCTGCAGAATGGTAGCGACGCGCTTTGGAGAGAGGCAGGCTCGCATGTCCACCGAGTCGAGCACCAGCCCCAGATAACTCACCACCCGACATGGTGTAAGGTTGCTCTTGGAAAAGTTGACCGTGAGGCCAAGCCGATCCACATGGCTGAGGAGCCTGGCTGTGTCCCTGACTGCCTGCTCCCGAGTTGGGGAAATGATTAGCCAGTCGTCTAGGTACGGCAATATCGCCATACCGCCGGCCTGTAATGGGGACAGGGCTGCTGCCACACACCTTGTAAATATACGTGGGGCCAGAGACAGCCCGAATGGAAGGACCTTGAATTGGTACACCTTGCCCAGAAATGCGAAGCGGAGGAACCGCCTGTGACGCTGTGAAATAGGGACATGAAAGTAGGCGTCTTTCAGGTCTATCGACACGAACCAGTCCCCCGGAGCGATAGCCCGGAGGACATCTGCAACACGCAGCATGTGGAAGGAAAAGACCTTGAGGTACCGATTCAGCCGTCTCAAGTCCAGAATGGGGCGAAACCCGCCATCCTTCTTCGGTACCAGAAAGTAGGTTGAGTAGAACCCCTTGAGCTGTTCCTGTGGCTCTACTACCTCGATGGCACCCTTCCCCAGGAGGGTGGCCACTTCCTGGGTCAGGACCAGGGATCTGCCGGGATCTTTGACCACAGTAAGTCTGATCCCGCTGAAAGTTGGGGGCCGGCGTCGGAATTGTAGTGTGTACCCGTTGGACAGCGTGGACACCATCCACGGGTCTGTGGTCTGTTCTTCCCAGTAGTCCAGGTGCTGCTGAGAAAAACGTCCGACGGCCGGCCCTTGATCTTCAGTACCTACCCCCCCTGCCCCTAGGGGCCTTGGGGGGGGGGCGGCGGCTGGGCGCCGGGCCTCTTGGTGCTGGGTCTCTTGGCGCCTGAAATGCCTCCCGTGGCGGCGGCGCGGTGGAACGGCGCCTGCCAACCTGCTCGGAGAAACGCTGGCCCCTTGCTCGTCCAGCTGGACGTGGTCGAGGGCGATTGGCACAGGGTACCACAGGGGCCCCTGGTCTGTAATAAGGTGGCGGTGGCCGCCGCAAACTCGCAAATTGCTGGCTGGCCTGGCCAGCCTGCACACTCCGCTCCAGGGCCTGAAGTGCAGCTGGCCCAAACGTCTGGCCTGGCACAACCGGAAGAGACCGGAGGGTCCGACGACACACCTCCGACAGGGGGGACTGCGCCAGCCAAACCTGGCGGCGCGCCAACGTAATTGTTGACATTAATCTGCCCAGCTCCCTGGTCATAAAAGCAAACGTCTGAAGAGAAATCTCACTTAGGGTCTGAGCTGAGGGATCAACCTCTGACCCCTGAATGGTCTGGGACAAAGCCAGAACGGTATGCGAAAGCGAATTCCCGAGACGGCCCATACGGGCAGCAATGCCGTAGCTTCTGGTAAGCAGCTCGTCCGTAATTCGGCACTGGGGCCGAGGGCAGCGCGCATCGGCCCTCAGCGCCTCATCTGGGGAGACAACCAAGGATGCTATCGCTGGCTCAATTGGCGCTAACCGGTCCAAGCCGTAAGCCCCAGCGTCTCTCATAGCCGCCAGCTCTCTGCTCTCGCCAGAGTGATGGGCCCAAGCCTTGGCCTCCGGCCAGCACCTATGCAGCTCCGCAATGTACGGCTCAGAGGGGGGCACCATGAAAACAGAGGGTTGAACGGCCTGTGGAAAAAATGCACTTACCGGTGCAGATGAAACCGGAGCCTCGTCTACTCCCAGCTTTGCCAGCGCCATACGCAAGGCTGGTCTAACTGTGCAGCGGCCGGGCACTGGCCCTCTAGCCGAGCTGTCCGCCGACTCCTGGGAGAAAGCCTGAGAAGCCAGGGACGCCTCGTCGATCTGTCCTCCCTCCTCTGTAAAGAGACTACAGGATGCAGCTGTAGACAGCATATCATCCTCTGAATAGGACAGTTGCGCAGCCGCGGGAACACACGCAGCGGCTGGTACCCCCTGTGCCCGTCGGAGGTTCTCCAAGAGGGCTTTGATTTGAGCCACGTCCCCCGATAGCGTGCTCACCTGGTTTGTCAAATCGTCTACCCTACGGGACTTCCCGGGGGGTCCCCCAGCCGCAGAGGAGCGCCGTTTGGCGCCACTAGGACCCGCACCCGACGGGGGCAACCCTAGTCCCTCCACCTCAGCCAGCCTAGCCAGCCTTAGTGCGTGAGGCATGCAACTACAATTCATGCATGGATCATCCGACAGTGCTTCCCTCAGGTGCTCAACCCCCAGACATGCAGAGCACTGGTCATGGCCATCCTCCGCCTGCAGGGAGGCCAAGCAGATGACACAATTATGGGCGCTTGACATAATGGCAAATTTAATTACCCTATCTCAGTAACTAATTAGAAAATAGCAAATTAGTTAGTAGGCTATGCAGCCGCTCTAGGCCTACTGGAGGCAAATTAACGCAGGCTTAGGCAATCGCGCCCTAGGCGAGAGCACCCGAGCACGACGCCCCTGCAAAACGATAACTGAAGTACGCAACTGGCCTAGGCGACACAGCACCCAAGCAGCAGTGCAGCAACAGCTAGCAGAGTAAATTAGAACTTACCGTGGCGGCGCTATCCCAGCCGCTCACTGGCAACTAATCAAGTAGCAACTGGCCTAGGCGACACAGCACCCACGCAGCAGTGCAGCAAGCTAGCAGAATAAATTAGAACTTACCGTGGAGGCGCTATCCCAGCCGCTCACTGGCAACTAATCAAGTAGCAACTGGCCTAGGCGACACAGCACCCAAGCAGCAGTGCAGCAAAGCTAGCAGAATAAATTAGAACTTACCGTGGAGGCGCTATCCCAGCCGCTCACTGGCAACTAATCAAGTAGCAACTGGCCTAGGCGACACAGCACCCACGCAGCAGTGCAGCAAAGCTTAGCAAAAAGAGATTAGAACTTACCGTGGCGGCGCTAACCGCGGCCGCTCACTGGCAACTAATCAAGTAGCAACTGGCCAAGGCGACACAGCACCCAAGCAGCAGTGCAGCAAAGCTAGCAAAAAGAATTTAGAACTTACCGTGGCGGCGTAAAGCCCAGCCGCTCACTGGCAACTAATCAAGTAGCAACTGGCCAAGGCGACACAGCACCCAAGCAGCAGTGCAGCAAAGCTAGCAAAAAGAATTTAGAACTTACCGTGGCGGCGTTAGCCCAGCCGCTCACTGGCACTCTCTTTAGAAAATAATAGCGAGCATACAATCAGCACCGGCCTTAGTGACTTAGCACACAAGCAACGGCGCGACCGAAATAATAACACGGCGCTGACGCCGACTGTTACGAGCTCAATAATGCAAGGTGGAAGGTGACAGCTACCGCGGTAGCCGGCGGCCACGCGTAGCCTTACACTTACTCACCCCTGCCTCCGGCCGTAGCCGTAGTAGAAACAATTGCCAGTCGCAGCCTTTGGTGGTCGACGTTAGATCGAAGCACCAACCCGTAGGTGCAAGCTACTTGCGACAAAGCTATTCGGTATATCTCTCACACACGCTCTGTGTGTGTCCTGCTAATCCGCGAGAAAATAGAAGGAACAGATCCTCTGGTGACTTCCGGAATATATAGACATTCCGGGGTCACCCAGGTGTCACAGGTGACTTTGTTGGTATAAAGATCTCGACCTGCGCATGCGCGCGATGGAATATCCAGTGCTACAAGCACCGCCTCTGGCGGTCAGTAGGAACGAAATAGAACTTTTATTTCAGTTCAAATGAATAGTAAAATGAACCAAACGAGTCAGTCAGCCAACCTTCTTGACTTTACCCATACCCAGACTTTACCCTACGTGAAGGTATTCACTAAGAAAAACATTAAAAAAAACAGAACATTTTGGTTTTATACTATAAACTACTGACAACATTTCTACCAAATTCACAATAAAGGTATTGTCATTTAGAAAAAATTTAATAAGTAATCTAGAGATAAAGATTGAAGAAAAATCCAGACTGGTCTCTTAATAAAATAGTGACAGTTTGAAACATGGCAGTTGACAGAGCCTAAACTTAACAATGTGGTTTTATACTGCGTGACAGTTAAAACCACATTATTAAAGATCAGGTTGAGCCTTGTTTCCTCAGAATAGAAGATGGCCGTTCCCTTCTGGAGAAATCTGTCTGTTTAACCTGCACATCACGATATGTGACTTTGGCAGGTGAACACACACACCTGTATTCACTCTACTGTAGGTAAACAAGAAATCTCTCTCTCCTCCTCCCCTCTTTCTCTGTCTGTCTGTGTCTCTCTACTCCTCTCTCTCTGTCTGTCTGTCTCTCTCTCACTATCTCTCTGTCTGTCTGTCTCTCTCCTCCTCTGTCTGTCTGTCTGTCTGTCTGTCTGTCTGTCTGTCTGTCTGTCTGTCTGTCTGTCTGTCTGTCTGTCTGTCTGTCTGTCCTACTCTCTCTGTCTCCTCTATCTCTCTGTCTGTCTGTCTCTCTCACTATCTCTCTCTCTCTCTGTCTGTCCTACTCTCTCTCTCTCTGTCTGTCTCTCTCCTCCTCTCTCTCTCTCTCTGTCCCTCTCTCTCCTCCTCTGTCTGTCTGTCTGTCTCTCTCCTACTCTCTCTCTCTCAGTCTGTCTCTCTGTCTGTCTCTCTCTCTGAATGAACAAAGTACTGGAATAAAATAATATAGTCTATTTTTGATACAGAATTTTACAGTATCTTAACTAACTTGAGCTGTTTTCTTGATTTAGAACAATCTTTATCGGGAAAAGAGAAAAAAAGCATTCCTCATCGCTCCCCTACAAAATCTGGTATTAATACACAGCCTAGGCTCTGTAAACTGGTATGTTAACGAAGGGGGGCCCACCGTAGCTAGCAACATACCCGTTTACTAGGGGTGTAACGGTACACTAAAGTCACGGTTCGGTACGTACCTCGGTTTTGAAGTCACAGTACAGTACGGTACGGTTCATAGTTAAGGGAGAATGAACAGCTTTAGCTGTCAGTAACTAGCTGACATACACATAAAATAAAACTTTTATTTCAGTTCAAATGAATAGTAAAATGAGCCGAATAAGTCAGTCAGCCAACCTTCTTGACTTTACCCATACAACGTGTGAAGGTATTCACTAAGAAAAACATTAAAAAAAACTGCTCAGACAAACGGTTAAATGGGAACAACCAGCTTGTTTATAAAACTATTTGTGAATGAGAGAGAAAAGGCAATAAATAAGACAAAAAAACTTAGAGCCACCAATCTATCGCACCAAATTCCCTTTCAATAAACTATTATATACTCTCTCTCTCTCTCTCTCTCTCTCTCTTTCTCTCTCTCTCTCTCTCTCTCTCGCTCTCTCTCTTTCTCTCTCTCTCTCTCTCGCTCTCTCTCTCTCTCTCTCTCCTGTAATACTGTATGTGTAACTTACACACTATTCAAACCGATCCTGAATTGTAATGCTTTGGGGGATTCTGAATTGTGATGCTTTGTGGTGCCCCCCCCCTCCTTAGCCTTGTACATCATACTTAGCATTGCACAACATACTTCAAACACTATGTACATAAGCCCTGCAGCTCACCCGCACAAAACATTTCCTCAGAAACATTTTGTTTGTCGTTACACCCATAGCTCCAAAGAAAAACCTACTGTTCTAGTTTACACTACCTGGGAATCTTATCTACTGTCTGATCAGGACCTTCAAATATCTCTTTATCATTCATCCAAGCCAATCCATCATCTCTTTCAGTCTTCTATTCGGAGGAAACAAGACTCAACCTGATCTTTAATAATGTGGTTTTAAACTGTCTAAAGCAGTATAAAACCACATTGTTAAGTTTAGGCTCTGTCAACTGGCAGGTTTCAAACTGTCACTATTTTATTAAGAGACCAGTATGGATTTTTCTTCAATCTTTATCTCTAGATTACTTATTACATTTTTTCTAAATGACAATACCTTTATTGTGAATTTGGTAGAAATGTTGTCAGTAGTTTATATTATAAAACCAAAATGTTCATTCTACTCAAACATATGCCTCTAAAGAGTACATTTAGAGCGGTCTCTTGTTTTTTTTCCAGAGCTGGGTTCCACATGTCTGCCCCAATAGGCTGTCTCACATTCATTTTAAGAAACATTGCATGACCTTGCTCTGTTTTAGACTATTCACTGTTTACTCTTTGCATCTATCCCTGTGTTCCAATCCCCATACTTCCCTTTAACTTAGTACT
>NC_137220.1:1479867-1499867 GCF_949987685.1 Ammodytes marinus
GAGAACATTTCTTATAAGAAGAATGTCAAGCGAATATTCATTGTTATATTGACTTATTGTCTTAATTAATATAATCAGTTTTTAGCCATTAACTTGAATTGTATACATTCTATTTTATGTAACTGAAAGAGTCTTGCTAAAGTCTAGGAAGTTTTGCCATTCTACTTTCATATTATTAGAATATCATGGAGAATGAATTGGAATTGAGGCAAGAATTCCTTCAAAAGGGGCCCAAACCAAGTACTGAGTACATATGGATGATTATACTTTATGGAGGGCTGACATTTCTGTATTTAAAATCCCTTCTTTATAGATTTCATGTAATATCAAAATTTTCTGAGATTTTGAATTTGGGGTTTTCGTAAGCTGTTAGCTATAATAATCAAAATTATAACAAATAAAGGCTTGACATATCTCACATGGCATGTAACTAGTCTATGTAATATATTATGTTGACCTTTTTAGTTGAATTACTGAAATGAATTAACTTTTGCATGATATTCAAATTTTTCGAGTTTCATCTGTACTCATATAAACACACAATAAACAAAATGAGACGAATAGGTGCTAGGGTAAAAAGACATTGAGGAAGAGAATAAAAAGAATAAGTATAAAGCCTCCTGTAACCTGCCTTCTCTCATGAGCTTCCAGTCAATTTAACTTTATCAATATAGCACATTTATAACAGCCGGGGCCGACCAAAGTGCTGTACAGTAAAATAGTTAAATACATTACATCCAAAACATCAAATAGACACATAGAAGCAGCAAAAATTAAAACTAAATTAAAACAAGAAAACAATAGTAAAAGTTCTAGTAGACACTGCTTTCCTATTTGTGGATCTATGTTGACCTCAACGACTACATGAACCAATCAGGGGCTGCCTTCCACTAACAGACAGACAGTGGGGAGGGTCCGGTCTGACTGGAGGCTAGATTGATGACTACATGAACCAATCAGGGGCTGCCTTCCACTAACAGACAGAAAGTGGGGAGGGTCCGGTCTGACTGGAGGCTAGATTGATGACTACATGAACCAATCAGGGGCTGCCTTCCACTAACAGACAGACAGTGGGGAGGGTCCGGTCTGACTGGAGGCTAGATTGATGACTACATGAACCAATCAGGGGCTGCCTTCCACTAACAGACAGACAGTGGGGAGGGTCCGGTCTGACTGGAGGCTAGATTGATGACTACATGAACCAATCAGGGGCTGCCTTCCACTAACAGACAGACAGTGGGGGGGGGGTCCGGTCTGACTGGAGGCTAGATTGATGACTACATGAACCAATCAGGGGCTGCCTTCCACTGACAGACAGACAGTGGGGAGGGTCCGGTCTGACTGGAGGCTAGATTGATGACTACATGAACCAATCAGGGGCTGCCTTCCACTAACAGACAGAAAGTGGGGAGGGTCCGGTCTGACTGGAGGCTAGACTGATGACTACATGAACCAATCAGGGGCTGCCTTCCACTAACAGACAGAAAGTGGGGAGGGTCCGTTCTGACTGGAGGCTAGATTGATGACTACATGAACCAATCAGGGGCTGCCTTCCACTAACAGACAGACAGTGGGGAGGGTCCGGTCTGACTGGAGGCTAGATTGATGACTACATGAACCAATCAGGGGCTGCCTTCCACTAACAGACAGAAAGTGGGGAGGGTCCGGTCTGACTGGAGGCTAGATTGATGACTACATGAACCAATCAGGGGCTGCCTTCCACTAACAGACAGACAGTGGGGAGGGTCCGGTCTGACTGGAGGCTAGATTGATGACTACATGAACCAATCAGGGGCTGCCTTCCACTAACAGACAGAAAGTGGGGGGGGGGGGGGGTCCGGTCTGACTGGAGGCTAGATTGATGACTACATGAACCAATCAGGGGCTGCCTTCCACTGACAGACAGACAGTGGGGAGGGTCCGGTCTGACTGGAGGCTAGATTGATGACTACATGAACCAATCAGGGGCTGCCTTCCACTGACAGACAGACAGTGGGGAGGGTCCGGTCTGACTGGAGGCTAGATTGATGACTAGGATAGAAGGATCCTAGAGGGGCTTGGGAGTTTGATCATCCATTCTACATGTGTTTTATGGATCTTAAAAAAGGCATATCACCGGGTCCCACCTGAGATATTGTGGGTAGGTGCTGTGGGAGTATGGGGGGTGAGAGGGTGAGGGGGAGAGGGGGTGAGGGGGATGAGGGGGGTGAGGGGGTCCCTTCTCAGGGCCATCTAATCTCTGTACGCTCAAAGCCAGAGCTGTGTCCGGGTTCTCTGTGGTAAGTCGCACTTTCCTGTTTCCTGTGGGAGACAGATTCTGCCAGGGCTGAGCGTTATCACCAATCCTGTTTGTGATATTCATGGACAGGACATCAAGGCGTAGTCGTGGTGGGGAGGGAGTGCAGTTTGGTGGGCTGAGGATCTCATCTCTGATGTTTGCGGATGATGTGGTTCTGATGACATCATCGGCTTGTGACCTTCAGCTCTCACTGGATCGGTTTGCAGCCGAGTGTGAAGCGGTTGGCATGAGGATCAGCACCTCTAAATCTGAGGCCATGGTGCTCAGCAGGAAACCTTTGGACTACCTACTCCGGGGAGAAGGAGTTCAAGTAGTTTTGGGTCTTGTTGACGAGTGAGGGAACAATGGAGCATCAGAAATGCCGGGGAATCGCAGCAGTGGGGATATTGAACTCGCTTTACTGCACTGTTGTGATGAAAAGAGAGCTGAGTCTGAAGTCAAAGCTCTGGCTCTACAGGTCGATCTTGGTTCCTACCTTCACCTATGGTCAGGAAGGCTCGGTCATGACCCCAAGAACTAGATCGCGGGTACAAGCGGCCAAAATGCGATTTCTCAGGAAGGTGGCTGGCGTCTCTATTAGAGATGGGGGGAGAAGCTCAGTTATCCTGAGTTGATGTGGATCTGGCTCCTGGTGAGGATGCTCCCTGGGAAGGTGTTGGACTGTGGCTCAGGTGGTAGAGCGGGTCGGCCAATGATCGGAGGGTTGGCGGTTCGATTCTCACCCTGCCAACTGTGTCATGGTTGTTGTGTCCTTGGGTAAGGCACTTCACCCACATTGCCTTATGTGAATGTGTATGACTGCTGAATGTTTGAGGTGGTGATATCATTATTATTCAAGGCACATCCAGCTGGAAGGAGGATAACCGAGGAAAAGATGGAGATATTATATCTCCACACTGACCTGGGCACGCCCCGTCAGAGCTATAACTGCTGTTGATTCGACCAAAACAACCGGTCTTGCAGAGGTGGTTTCTGGGACCGTTTCCAAGAGAACCCTTGTTCAGTTCTATCGCAGTGAGAACTTAATCGGAACCAACTGCAGGAAGGAAAGCGGAGGCTGACTGTAGAGGTCCACACAGTTGAACAGCGTGGAGTCAAATGAAAAAAACTTCCACAACAATATTTCAAAGTCTGTGATTCTCTGCACGGAAGTAGCATGTCCATTTCCTGTTTACATTTTCCGACACCAAATGTTTGACCAATCAGAAAAGACCTCAGCTCCTTCGTACACGCCCCTCAGCAAATTCCGTCTTTTAATTGGTCCAAATAAATGTGTGCTCTTCCGGGAAACTGAACCGGCCTAAACAGAAAAAACAACCAAAAGCATCAGTTTACTGATAAATACCAAACTCACTGAAATCGCCGTTAGACATTTTTAGACGGTATTTTGTCATTTGAAGCATATGCCTCGTTTCCACTAAGCGGCACAGTTCGGTTTGGTACGGCACGTTAACCCTAAATCTGGCTTGCGTTTCCACGCCAACATTTAATCTTAAACACAAGATTCTTCACTGAAACATGGCGGTTTATCTCTCACACCGTAATGAAGATCATGTCGACCAATCAACGGACTGCAGTGTGTAGCTCCACCCCTTTTGGGACCCCAATGAAAGGGGGTCAACAAATTGGTGCTGCGCAGTATTTTGGTACCCTTCCCATGTAATGACAGTGGAAACGCTAGTAATTGTGAACCACACTGTGGAAACGAGCCTGTAGTATAGCCAGGGCTATCGGATTATTTTGTCTAAATTGCAATCAGTGCACCCCTATTTATTCTTCTACAATTATTACCTCACACACTAGGATATAATATTAATTGAGAATCTCAAATGAGACCAAGATGACAGGCTCAAAGGTAATTACAGTGAAATGCAAGGGTTAAGGTTATGCAAGTTTTCGATCATACTTTGTGTGCTACCAAATTTATTTTTGTGCTACTGAATTTTTTTGCTTGCTAGCACCAGTGCTACCACCTAAAAAAATAAGCGTACAGCCCTGAGTATAGCCCTGATGAAATCATGACTGGATAGATATCACTGAAAAAGTTCTAACCCCAGATATGTTCTTTCCATGAGGTAAAACAACTTTACAAAGTGCTTTCATTATTCTGGTTGGATTTTACATTCGTTCATCAAATGCTTTATCTCATGTATCATGTATAACATACAAAATCCAATTTAAAATCAACTTAAACTTTAAAATAATACAGCTAACACAAGTGGTAAACTAGTGGTCAAACCCAACATATGTTTCATTCAGTTTTGATTCAGTTTGGCCCCTGATTTGCTCATTGCAGCCACATTTTAGTTTTCCTGCTCTGTGATTGGCTGGCTCTCTGAGATTCTTCCCTCAAACTCTCTAGGTAACAGATGACACATGTGAAAGGGGGAGGGGCCTGCACAGATTTTATCATATATAAGATGAAATCAGAACTTTTTCTACAACAAACCCCTCAGCAGCAAGAGGACATCACTGATCAACTTCTGTTACAGGATTACTATGGCCAGCAGACACAGCCATTCCAGTAAGTACATTTCATATACACTCACTCAGAGCAGGGCTTGACAAACTAACAGGGCAGCCACCTAATTCTCCTCTCATTGCTGACTTTTTCATGTATCTTAAACATCCACATCTCTCCTCCAACCTCTTGTCTAACTTCACTTTCAAGCCTTTTGCTTTCATTCACTTTACTGACAAGCTACTTACTTTTATGCTACTATATGGAATGTTTTTTTTGTGTTTTTCTAATTCTTCAAAGACCTCTTTTGTTGTTTTACACATGGCTTGCCTTCACAAGAAAAACAGGTTTTTTCTTTCTGAATGTTCTATTGTATCATATATCATATTGTATGAAATGTAAATCCCACTGAGACAAATGTGTTTGTGATTTTGGGCTATACAAATAAAACTGATTTGATTTGATTTGATTTGAATATTGTACATTCTGGTTCAGAAAAGTCTTGTGTACAATATTTTTTTTTTTAGAATGCAGAACACTAGGATAAGACTATGATCATTCTAAAGTCTCACACTTATTTTTCCAGCTTTTTTAAAATTTAACAGCTGAACTTTACTGGTGATCTTCCAGAATTCAGATCTTTGGTGTTCTTTTGTTTTCCCTTTAAACCCAATAACTCAAAATGAAGTTACTACATGTTTAATTATTTCTTGATAAGTCATTTTTTAGATTTTGAGACCTTTTGCCTTTTAACATGTTGGAGTGTGAGCAACATAGCAATGTCATTTATTTATTTTTGGCTCTAATCAAATTTTAACACAATTTTGTGTATTTCAAATGTACTGTATATATGCAGAATTTCAAGATTACTTTTGTCAATTTATGCTTTTTCTGATTTATTATAATTGAATTGTGGTGGACCAGTGAACCAGGGGGTGGCAGTATAATCAACATGCCTTTCAACCAATGCTTTTACAATGAACTAGAAGGTTTAACCATCAGGGAAAGCAGCTTTTAGGTCCGAAAGTAAAGTCCTTTGATTTGACTTTTTATCTTTAGACATTTTATTCTTACCTGAAAGATTCCGGTAAATTTTTGCAGTGATGCAGAAGATTCCGAAAACTGAACAATAATCCACGTGTGTTTCTTAATTTATATTTAATTCCAGAGAGAACAAGCTAAGCTCTACAAAGGTACAGACACATAAAGAGCTGTATCGTCGGCATATAGAAAAATATGACACGGAAAGGCTGTTGTTGAATCCCTAATGTGTGAAGCTGTCATATTTATTACATATAAATGATTTTGGTTCTTGTAAGCATGGATGATTTCTTCCAAGTGTTTGCCGAAATTTTTTGCCAGATTTTTTTTCGGGTTCGGTACATATCGACTCTGCAGGTAATTCCTGCTCCCGGGGCATTTGTTCACAGTCGGTGTCCTGACGAAACTCTGTGTCCTGTTCTAGCTTCTATTAGAATGATCAAAGTCGTTAGCCTCATAGCATAATTGCCTTAATACTGTTTACTCTACATCTACTCTACTCTACATCTACTCTACTCTATATCTACTTCACCCTACTCTATAACCCTTAAAATATGACTTAGGCAATTATGCTATTAGGCTAACGAAAAGTAGATGTAGAGTAGAGTAGATGTAGAATAAAAGAAGAGTAGAGTAAATATGATTTAGGCAATTATGCTCTGAGGCTAACAAAGTGTCACAAACTCACTCAGTACTGTTAAAGTGGTTAGCTTCAAACAGTGCATGTTGTGACTGACTTGAGAGCTTGTGCATGAGTGTATCTGTGCAGTTTTCGTCGTCTTTGAATTAAAATTGTTTTGCTTGATCTGGACGTTTCTGGGCGTAGATCTTTGAACGGGTGAGTGACAGGCTAAAACAATGTAGTCAGATCAAAAAGCCTTTGACAATCTGATGGGCAGAAGCCTTTGCCATCAGTGTGTGAATTTGTTTGTGAATGGGGTGAATGCGGCAGAATTGTAAAGCGCTTTGAGTGTTCATGTACGACTAGAAAAGCGCTGTATTAGTACAAGTCCATTTACCAGGAATAAAGTCAGGAATAGGTGGAGAGCACACCAGTGTTGCTGGCTGGTTGTTACTGACAGGCTGAAAGGAATGTGAGTTGAGTGTGTGTGTGTTGGACAGCTGTTGATATATGTTTTTGTCTACCTCTTACTGCTAATTATAGTATTTATAAATTATTTTTTTTATTGTGTGATTGGAACTGGGATCTATGAAGTGAATTGCCCATCTTGGGATAAATAATGTTTTTTCTGATTCTGATTCTGATAATTTACAAAGTTGTAGTTTCTAGTTGGTTGTGGTAAACTCCTGTGTGTGTGTGTGTGTGTGTGTGTGTGTGTGTGTGTGTGTGTGTGTGTGTGTGTGTGTGTGTGTGTGTGTGTGTGTGTGTGTGTGTGTGTGTGTGTGTGTGTGTGTGTGTGTGTGTGTGTGATAGACATGTTGGCAAAACAGTCTTATCTCAAAGGTGCATTTAGAAAAGGCTGTTTCCATCATCACATGTTTTACATTAACATATACGTTCTCCCAGGTGTCAGAGAGAAATTTCCATGTTAGAAATGTCCATTTAAAGGTGCAGTGTGTATAATTAATTGTTGTTTTTCAGAACAGACTTGGTAGAAAAAGTATGTTTTTAATTAGTTTAGCTTGGGAAAAAAAAATATTACCTTAGAATGAGCCTTTTATATCTACATACAAGTGGGATGCAGCGCCATCTTTGTGTAAGTCAGCTTTTGGTTCTTGGTTCTAGACCAGTAAAGAGTTGGTACCACTCTGGAACCAGTTCTTTTTCACTGGAAAAGCAAAAACAACATTCCAGATTGGGCATTTGATGGAAAACATGTATCTGATATCCATCTATCTTATAGTCTGATCCATTTACTTCTGGTCAGGTAGCAGAACTGCCCAGACTTCTTTTTCCCCAAAACTTTCTCAGGCCAGAGAGGAGATGTAGGCTGCTTTCAATCCCCGTACCTCCTTGCTAATAAAGAAAGATAGTTTTTATGGTCAGCTGTAGTAATAAGGATAGTCCGTAAAAAATTATTTGATTTGGAACACAGGGAGCATCTCTCCAGCGTGTCATGGATCTGTTCCAGGGTCTAGTCCCAGTCAGACCTGCCTGGTTCTCCCCCAAAGTGAAGCCATCAGGGGGAACCTTACCAGGGTGGCCGACCAGTAACCATGAGGTCGCTGGTTCCTCCTCCCAGTAACCATGAGGTCACTGGTTCGATCCCCGGCACTGGACAGGAGGGTGTTAGTTGTAAAACTAGCAGAGGCCGGTATTACGTCTACGGTGACCACCATCTCTACCATTGTGCTATGGCTGACCCTGCCCTCTGACCCCCTCCGAAGTGTGGTGACTTTAGAGGGGAGATGCGAAAAGACAAATTTCAATGTAACGAATCATTGAATAATAAATTAACTTATCTTAACTTAGACCCCCAAACCCCCTCAACCCTCTTCTCAATGTGGGGGAGCAGCTACCGTACTCTAGAGTGACTTTAGACTTTATTGTCCCCAAGTTTAAATTCGTTTTCACATCACAGTACAGGTAGCGACCGCATTCCTGACAGATAATAACAGATGGACAAACACAACAGAAATAACATGCAGACAGAATATATAGACTGTTGGACTGGAGTGATTTTATCTTGGCCTTTTGTTGAGGGTCTGCTAGGGCTGCTACATCACAGAGAGCGAGCCCAGATATACCTATGATATTTTATCAAAACACCAGTGTGATTATGATTGCACAATTCTAAACACCAACAACACAAAAAAAAGGGGTTAGCAAGGGAGCGTTGACATCTACAATCTCACCACTAGATTATGTCAATATACTCAGAAATTACACACTGCACCTTTAGAACAGAATTCTTGTTTAAATACGATGGTGAGCTTAAAATGTATGAAAATGAATCATGTAATGGGCCTCTTTGATTGATATGACTTTTTTCAAATAACTAATTGTCATCATGTCTGTTTTTTCCCAACAGAGCCAGAAGAATCCGAGCTGCGGATCGTTCTCTTTGGAAAGACCGGCGTTGGGAAAAGCGCTTCAGGAAACACAATCCTCGGGAGCGACAGTTTTGACACTAACCTTTCTTCAGCATCTGAGACGGGAATATGCAAAAAGGGGACGAGAGAGTTTGACGGACAAACTCTGGCGATTATCGACACTCCGGGTCTTTTCCACAGCCACAAAACTCGTGAGGAAGTAACGAAAGAAATCCTGACATGCATCACGTGGATCACCCCCGGTCCCCACGTGTTCCTGTTGGTGCTAAAGCTAGGAGACTTCTCAAGACAAGACAGAAAAGTGCTGGAAGACTTTCAGAGGGTTTTCAAACACGCAACCGATTATACCATTGTCTTGTTCACGCACGGAGATCAATGTAACGCCGAAGACTTTATTGAAAAGAACAAAAGTCTCAAGAAGTTCATGTCTGGGAGGAGATACCATGTCTTTAACAACGAGGTGGAAGATGAGTTTCAAGTTAAAGATCTCCTGCAGACGATCAAGAGCACGGTCCAGAGAAATAAAGACAGGAACAAGAGCAGCTTCTACAGCAACAAGATGTTTAAACTTGCTGTGAAGGCCTTCGAAGCGCTCACCAGATGCCCCGAGGTAAATTTGGACAAAGATTCCCAAGATCCCAAAAAGGCCGGAGAAATTAGTTTGGCGGACCTGATCTGTGACGGTCTGGAACTCATGCAGGCAAAAGTTCCAGGTTTACGCGGATTCCTTAAAAAAGTGCAAGATGTGGCGTTACAACTCATGCCATCTGAGTAGCCAGAGATAGATATCTTTAGACCATGAAATATTCATGACATGGGAACTGTTGATACATGGAGCATCGTCTCAGACTACCAGCTCTACGGCACTGTCCAGTGTCAATGGGTGTTTTCGCACAAAACAGTCCTAGGAACCTCATGAAAGAAACTGTCAACGGGGGAACTTTTTTTTTTTTTTATATTCTTTTTTGTCATTTTCAAGCTTTATTAGACAGTACAGAGTTGAGATGGGGAGACAGAGAGAGAGGGGGGTGACCTGCAGTAAAGGTCCACGGGTCTGATTTGAACCCGCGACCACTGCAACAAAGGCCGGGGGACTTTCAAGGGATTAATTCTTTTGGCATTCGCACCACCAATAGAAACCCTCTGAAGAGATGTAAGCCGGCCGTGGGGGCCAATTAGGGCCTAACGTTCGTCCCTTATAGTGGACGGCAGCTTCTGATTGGTTCATGTAGTCGTCAATCAAGCCTCGTGACACCAGCCATATCCCTCAAGCTTATTCATCGACTACATGAACCAATCAGGGGCTGCCTTCCACAAACAGACAGACAGTGGGGAGGGTCCGGTCTGACTGGAGGCTAGATTGATGACTACATGAACCAATCAGGGGCTGCCTTCCACTAACAGACAGAAAGTGGGGAGGGTCCGGTCTGACTGGAGGCTAGATTGATGACTACATGAACCAATCAGGGGCTGCCTTCCACTAACAGACAGAAAGTGGGGAGGGTCCGGTCTGACTGGAGGCTAGATTGATGTCTACATGGACCAATCAGGGGCTGCCTTCCACTATAAGGGACGAACGCAGGGCCCTGATTGGCCCAGTCAACAGACTGATTTGAAGGAGAGAAATTAATAGCCTCGTTCGACTTACCCAGGTCTGAGCAAGACCTGCGCAACTATGACGCGCGTCTTGCTGAGCGCACAACAAAAATGCTGCAAAAATGCTGTGCGCTCAGCAAGCCGAGCGTCATAGTTGCGCAGGTCTTAGCAAGACGGCGACATCTCAAACGAGGCTATTGTGAAGCTTGCAAGCGACCAGGCTAGCTTCACCATGCTAACTATTAGCTGCATCATGTAAATATGATAGAATTACCTTACCCTTACAAAAGTGCTTTGATGTTTGTTAAAATGTGGACTAATGAATTGTAATCTTGGTTATAATTCCACAGAAAATCCATCCGTCCATAATCACATAATTCATCATAGAATCACTTTATGTTGGGATCCTTGTATGTTCTGTATATATGGAGAAATAATATATTTTTTTAAAACACACACTGAGTAAGATTTACTGCAGGGAATCTGTATAAGATTGTATCACTATTTTTGCAGTATTTGTACATGTCATATCTGTTTTTATACACAATACATGAAATTGACTCTACTTACCTCATGGACTCTAAGCTCAACCCCCTTTCTTGATTTCTTGCTAGCAGCCATTTTTTTTCTAAATCTCTGCTATGTGATTGGTCAGATTTGAACTAGAAACAGATGATGTAGATTTGAGGGGAGGGACCTTGGAGCAGGATATAATATATATACTGATGAGTTGGATATTAAAGTTTTCAGAAGCAGGAGATACCCACAGTGAAAGGACTTCTTAAAGACTGCTGCCTTCACCAAGAGACCAGGATGACCAGTGGGAAAGCCTTACTGACTGGTGAGTTGCCTACATTTCTCCCACTGTCTTTGAGCAGTGCTAATGCTGCTCTGTATGTTTTTTTGGGTGTGTTTTGTGTCATGGAAGAAAAAAAGGGATGTTACAATCAGTTCCTCTTTATCTGGCTGAATATATAAGAGATTTTATATCTTAATTTCTTCCTTTTTTATGTCAGAATCAAGAATTGTGCCTTTTTATTGTTAAGGGTACTTTATGACATGTGTTGACTTTTGAGGACTTTCCAGGCATTGTTTAAAAACATTTTTATACACAATACATTCAAAAAGAAATATTTTGAATTAAGATTTTGGGAAGTTAGGAAGAGACATAAATTAAATATTTTTGGGTAAAAACAGTCAGTGGTAAGAAAATTTAGTTTTGATGAGTTTTATAGACAATTAGTGGCTCTGTCAACTCTATTCTTTAGAGGAAACCAGTTCAGGGACTTCAGTTTTTTTTGTGACATGTCCATTGTTGTTGGTCTTTGTTAGGACTATATCCACTGATTTATTGCATAATATTTAGAGTTTTTTGGGGAAAAACTGAGATAAAAAACATTTTTCTTAGTAATCAAATGAGCTGGGAATGGAGGCATGCATTAGGTTCTCTGCATGAATCTCCTCTGATTCTTGTGCTGGGTTTAGGACTAGACTTACCAGACATTTTGGGATATGATGTGGCACTTACAGTTACATTTCCACATATTTCTGACTATTTCTGGTTATTTCCAACAGTTTTATCTACATTTAGCTGGATTAATTTAAGGCACATGCAGTTATTTATTTGTAGATTGCCCTTTGCTATGAGAATCTATGTGACTGTAGTCGACGGTTGAGCAAAGTAAACGCGTGTGTCGTCGGCATAAATATGATCGCATAATTTGAACCGTGTGAATATCGAATAGGAAAGAAACAACGATGGAGCCTTGGCAAAATCCACATATCACGTATATTTTCTTTAATTACATAATGAGACCATCAGAGTTGTTGAACCTACTTTGAAAGTATAGCGTAGCAAACTACCAAGGAGATGACATTGGAAGATGTTGTACTACAGTTAAGCTTCTCTAGTGTGTGTGTGTGTGTGTGTGTGTGTGTGTGTGTGTGTGTGTGTGTGTTAGTTTGAGTACTGTTCCCCAGGGAGAAATGTAGTAACTAAAGCTACTTTATTTTTACATAAGTTTTTTTTCTTTTCTTAACTACAGAGAATCAGCAGAGAATCAATCAATCAATCTATCTATCTATCCTATCTAACCAGGTCAAATTAATTGAGAATAAAATCTGTTTTCCAAGAAGGCAGTACTATGATAAAATAAACGCAATCAACAGTCACGTACAATTCTCATAAACCACATTCAGCATCGATTGATATACAATACAATATCAGATACAAGACATTATATGAAAATTTTAAATTAGTCCAGTTAAAAATGAAATAAATGAAACCGGGACAGATACAATTGATAAATCTGTCCGTTATCAAAAATAGAACTTTACAAAAATGTGTGAAGTTTACCTTCCACTTACATAAATGATGTGTGTAGAAATAATGTGTCTGTTACGTTTTGAAAGAAGTGCTAAACCGTTCTTTGTTGGGAAAAGTCAAAGAAATGCAATGCATTGTGGGATAAGTAATTTCTTAACTCCCAGAAAATGAACCAATGATTTTTTTATCAGTTTTTCAATTGTTTTTTTTTTTTTGCACTGAATAAAATGTTTGATAGTCCTGATGAATATGTGGATAGCTGGTTGGCTTTATTCCATAATTAAAAATATTGACATAAGGAATTTTTGAAATGTCAATAGAGGTTTTGAATGGGGAAATTTACTTAAAAAAAGTGGTTTACAGAGCCTAGGCTATGTTTTAATACCAGTTTTCTCCAGAATTGTTGGCTCCATCTCTGAGCCACAATAGCACTGCTTTCTAATCCTAAGCACTTTGTGTTACATTTACTTGTATGAAAAGTAATAAATAAAGTTTGATTAATTGATTGATTGATTTATCAAAATCTCACTTTCCACATGTCCTTTTTCTAAAATATTTACCAAATATGAACCATTTGCATGATTAAGATTCTGCAGAAAAACATTTTCTTTATTAAGGTTACTGTTGAGCTCTGTTGTTGATATTTAAATTATATTTTTCTTCCATACCACTGATGTCTGTGTGCTCTTCCTCCACAGATTCTTCAGACCTGAGGATAGTTCTCGTTGGAAAGGTGAATTCGGGGAAAACTTCCGTGATGCGGACGCTTGTGAGGAGCTCTGAGGGAAGCGCCAAACGTCCAGAAGGCATTTTGATGGAGACAGAAACCTGCTATAAAGAGGAACTAACAATCGGAGGGCAAAAGGTGGTTGTTGTGGACACTCCGGGCCTTTGCCACGCAGAGAAAACAGACCAGGAGATACTTGAGGAGATCAAGAAAGGTGTTTCTCTTGCTTCCCCCGGCCCACATGTCTTTCTACTGGTGATGGCTCTCAACAGATACACGGAAGAAGAAAAGGAAATGGTGGAGCTTATAAAAAAAACGTTCACGGAAAATGTCTTAAACTACATTTTGGTTTTGTTTACCGGTGGAGACCAACTGAACGCGAAGGGGAAAAGCATTCAGGAGTTTGTGAAAGACAGCGAAGAACTGAACAGCTTTGTGAGCGGGTGTAACGGTGGATACTGCGCCATCGACAACACAGAGACCCAAGATCAATCTCAAGTCACGGAGCTGTTGCGTGACATCAAAACCACCGTTGAAAGAAATGAAGGGAGATGTTATAAAGATGTCGGAGGGCAGAATCGCGCCGCACTTGTTAAGAGAATCGCGCTGGCTGTGAACGGGTCGGCTTTAGCGGGAGCAGGGATGGGAGGGGTTGTTTCACATTTTGTCGCGAGCGCGGTCGGGATACCGGTGGGAATGGTGGCGGGAGCGGCCGTGGGGGGTGTGGTAGGAGGCGTGGGCATCGTTACAGCCGAACACATTAGGGCCAAGACCAAAAAGAACTGTGTGCTGCAGTGAAGAAGTGTTCATTGTTCTTGTGTCAATAGATGGCTAAACTCTTAAAAAGATAAGTGTTTCTAAGCTTAAAGACCTATTTCAGCGGTGGAACTATGAACGTGTATTGAACTCTGAGATCCTATGTAGTATAAATGTGAAAACATTTTAGAAATCGGTTCATCCTAGCCTGAGAAAAGGCAGAAAGAGTGTTTTATGGTAACACTGTCTAACCCTACATTTTTACTAGTGTGACATCACACAAGTAAAAATGTAGGGTTAGGATTAACAGGACAGCTGGGCCAAGGGAAGACTGAGGGAAAGACTGAGGGGAAAAAACTCATTCATTATATTATAATAGTGATTTTATAATGATATAACGCCGGTTCCGTATGGGTGAAGTATTCCTTTAAAGATGGCTGCCATGGCTTGAAGGTGGAGTCAGAGATTCTGGAGAATGTCTGTTGTTGTCAAAATTGTCACTCTTTGTCAAAATCAGTGAATATCTCCTCATGATCCACTACCTGTCTGTACTGAGTGAATATCTCCTCATGATCCGCTACCTGTCTGTACTGTGTGAATATCTCCTCATGATCCACTACCTGTCTGTACTGTGTGAATATCTCCTCATGATCCACTACCTGTCTGTACTGTGTGAATATCTCCTCATGATCCGCTACCTGTCTGTACTGTGTGAATATCTCCTCATGATCCGCTACCTGTCTGTACTGTGTGTGTGCTGAAAAAATATCCAGCGTTATTACACAGCCTAGCCTCTGTAAATGGATATGTATACAAAGGGCATGTAGACAAAAGGGGCCTACAGTAGCTAGCAACATGCACGTTTACAGAGCCTAGGCTGTGTAATAACTCTATTTTTGTATTCTTATTTTTTATCATCCACACACAGTACAGACAGGTAGTGGATCATGAGGAGATATTCACACAGTACAGACAGGTAGTGGATCATGAGGAGATATTCACACAGTACAGACAGGCAGTGGATCATGAGGAGATATTCACACAGTACAGACAGGTAGTGGATCATGAGGAGATATTCACACAGTACAGACAGGTAGTGGATCATGAGGAGATATTCACTCAGTACAGACAGGTAGTGGATCATGAGGAGATATTCACACAGTACAGACAGGTAGTGGATCATGAGGAGATATTCACACAGTACAGACAGGTAGTGGATCATGAGGAGATATTCACACA
Source organism: Ammodytes marinus (assembly GCF_949987685.1). Classification (NCBI taxonomy): domain Eukaryota; kingdom Metazoa; phylum Chordata; class Actinopteri; order Uranoscopiformes; family Ammodytidae; genus Ammodytes; species Ammodytes marinus. The sequence continues at coordinate 1,495,328 of NC_137220.1, forward strand.
GTACAGACAGGTAGTGGATCATGAGGAGATATTCACACAGTACAGACAGGTAGTGGATCATGAGGAGATATTCACACAGTACAGACAGGCAGTGGATCATGAGGAGATATTCACACAGTACAGACAGGTAGTGGATCATGAGGAGATATTCACACAGTACAGACAGGTAGTGGATCATGAGGAGATATTCACACAGTACAGACAGGTAGTGGATCATGAGGAGATATTCACACAGTACAGTAGTGGATCATGAGGAGATATTCACACAGTACAGACAGGTAGTGGATCATGAGGAGATATTCACACAGTACAGACAGGTAGTGGATCATGAGGAGATATTCACACAGTACAGACAGGTAGTGGATCATGAGGAGATATTCACACAGTACAGACAGGCAGTGGATCATGAGGAGATATTCACACAGTACAGACAGGTAGTGGATCATGAGGAGATATTCACACAGTACAGACAGGCAGTGGATCATGAGGAGATATTCACACAGTACAGACAGGCAGTGGATCATGAGGAGATATTCACACAGTACAGACAGGCAGTGGATCATGAGGAGATATTCACACAGTACAGACAGGTAGTGGATCATGAGGAGACAGACAGGTAGAGACAGACAGGTAGTGGATCATGAGGAGATATTCACACAGTACAGACAGGTAGTGGATCATGAGGAGATATTCACACAGTACAGACAGGTAGTGGATCATGAGGAGATATTCACTGATTTTGACAAAGTGATTTTGACAACAAGCGTTCTCCAGAATCACTGACTGCACCTTTAAGTCTGACGGCCTTTGTAGATATTACATTATGGACAAAAAGTTTTTCAATTAATGTGTTTTTTTTTGTGTTTTTTTTAATCCCGGTAAAGGGTTTTTACTGGGAGTTTTTTCTCAGCCGAGCTAAGGGTGTAAGGGCAGGGTGTCATATTGTATCATATTGTATCATATATCATATTGTATGGAATGTAAAGCCCACTGAGACAAATGTGATCAAATGTGATTTTGGGCTATACAAATAAAACTGATTTGATTTGATTTGATTTACTATTTGTAGGAGATAACTTGATTTCAAACTGCTTTGAACGCAGAAAAATTAAAATCCACAATTTCTTTTGATTAATACTGTCACTGTCTATGTTAAATTGTTGCTTTTTGTGTTTATTCAAGTTGTTAATACACAGCCTAGGCTCTGTAAACTGGTAGGTAAACAAAGGGTATGTTTGCAAAGGGGCTCACCATAGTTGGCAACATGCCCATAGCTAGCAAAAAGTGATTTTGACAACAAGCATTCTCCAGAATCACTTACTCCACCTTTAACAATGCACAGATGTCATCTCTAACTATAAAATGTTATCGGGACTTTTTTTTGTTCCACATTTTAATTTTGACCCTTTATTTATATGTAACACAGATATACATGAGACATTATGAAATTATTACTTGACATGTTTTTGTCATTTTCCTTGGTCGAATTTTTTTTAATATATTTCACATTTTTTAAATAAAGATCCTCCTGTTGTGAGTAAATGATGCTGACGAATTTATTCATGTGCAAAAATGTGAGGATATGCTTTCTTCAATTTCATTTCATAGCCTTTATATTATATTTATTAAAAGGCATTTAGGATTGATATTGTCAAGTCGAGGTGAACAGGGTAAAATGTTTAACTTATACATATCCTCATTACATTTTGCCAGTTGATTGCTGACATTCAAATAATACATTTTTGTATTTCAACTTTTAGTAAGAAAAGGCTGCATCCCAAATCTGTTCGGTAAGACATTTGGACACTAATATGTTGTGAAAATGAAAGACAGATTTTAACCTATTTTAATCTAGATTGTTGCTTTTTGAAAGAGCAGAACATAACTATATTATAACTGTATTATTCACTGTATCTCTATCACTGCATTTATTGTATTTAGTATCTTTGATTGTATTTTAAAGCCTGACCCAGGGACAAAGACTGCAAATTAGCTGAAGCTAGACGTCTTATATGCATCACATTTTCCCATTTTTTTGTGGCAATGTTGTATGTATTGTCCCTGTCAAATAAACATTAAAATAAAAAATAAATAAATAAAAATTAAAAATAACTAGTTCCATATTGAAACATTTGCATATTTATTCAGACATTCCCGAAAAAATATAATACATAAAAATGATTGTTTCAATGAGTAATCAACTGGCAAAGTTTCATGATGATAATTATTTCAGTAAAAGTACTTAAAGGTGCTCCAAGGAACTTTCAGTGTGTGTCAATTCTAGCGCCCCCTTTGGACAAAAGCAGTAGTGTTTTTACCACGCCAGCTGTTGTTCCTGGGTGAGCGTATACCCATGAGAAAGGCATTAAGAAAAACTATATAAAAACAGCATTCTTTGCACTGATGGTCTCGTTTGCTGTTACATGTAATTTATGATCATCAGAGGAAAAATTAGACTGTTTCAGAAATATTTAAAAGTTTCTCGTAGCGCCTTTAATTCTTCCAGCAAATAACTTTTTGTGTCTCCTCGACTGGCCTCGTGAGTTTGATGAAAACAGTTTGAGTTTCAGGACAGACATTCCTTTCTTTATTTAATTATGTCTTTCTGCTGAATCCACTAAACACAACACGGAAGGATTTAAAACCCAAGTTTAAAGGCTTCTTTGGAAACTGCAGACTGAGAGAGAGCAAACAGATAAAAAAATGCATTTTCATCATGTTTTTAAGAAGAAAATGTCTCATAAATCAGACAGTGAACAACATATGAACAAATCCTTCTGTAATAACCTTCAGAATAGTGCTGAGAATGATTATGAAAAGTTTAGTTGATGTAAGTGCTTTAGAAGTTGCGATTTTTGGTTCAAAGTATTGAGAAAATAACAAATGTGAGATAATAGCTGTTAAAAATGGTTGTATAGGAGAAATATACAGACGCAAACAGACAAGGTTTAGTCAAATAAACACCTGAATGTACATGTTGGACCTTTGATTTATACTAGTATGAAAGAAGACATGTTATGGAAGATAAATAGACAAACATTTCTGTTGAATCGATGTCTTTGTCTGCAGTGTCTCTTTAAACTTCTCCCATGGCTTCATCTCAAAAACATTTGGAAAGTTCCAGTAAGTGGAAGCAGATGTGTGAAACATTGTGTGTGTGTGTGTGTGTGTGTGTGTGTGTGTGTGTGTGTGTGTGTGTGTGTGTGTGTGTGAGTGTGTGTGTGTGTGTGTGTGTGTGAGAGAGAGTGTGTGTCTTGAATTTAAACCCCCTCAACATGGACTTGTGATTCACACACAGGATGGTTGTTGGGCGGCGGCCTTGTGCCACGTCCTCCGTCCAAATATATCTGTCTATGAGGGGAAACACACACACACACACACACACACACACACACACACACACACACACACACACACACACACACACAGGAATCTTCAGTTATTTGCTTAAGTTCATGCTTGGCTGGCCCGTTGTTTGTAGAGGGTGTTGTTTCGATCAGGGTGTGTGTGTTGACAGACACAAGGCCATCTGTTTACACTTACAGGAACTTTCCAAAAGGTATTCAGTTAAAGCCCTGAGAGAAGTTTAAAGGGACACACAAGGCAGGAACTCTGTTTTTCAAAGGACCAAAACATACCAGTGCTTGAAACAATGGTTGCGTTCCGAATCGCATACTTTCTACTATATAGTATGGTAGAAAAAAGATTTAGGATGTCCCGATTCTTGTGGCCAGATTTAGGATGGTTAGAAGTACCCGGATGTCCTACTTCATGCGGCCAAGATTGTTAGTGTTGAAAACTGCATCCTATTTGGGCGATTCTGACCCACAATCCAGTGCGCACGTGAAGTGACGTAACATCGACGAAGCCTCCATATGAAAACAAACGGGGATGAGACGGATATAAAAGCAAGAGGCAAGATCAAGGCGCAATGTTATGATGAAATAAGAGAGAAAAGTATGTCCCAATAGTATGCCTACTGCATCCTAACTAGATTATTTTTATCGTCGGATGTAGTATGTAGAATAGAAAAAAGAAAGAGGAGGAGATTCGGAACGCAACCAATGTCTTTGTCTGTGGTGTCTGACCTTAAAGGACAATCTGAGAATATACCTTCAATGAATCGCATTTACCACTCTTGTTAAATGCATTGTCTATAAGACGGAAAGGTTTGAGATAAAATGTGCTTCAAATATCACGATTAGTGTATTAGGTAGAAACTGTAATATTTTTCCTGATTTTAGGCAAGGTGAGTTTATTTCTATAGCACAATTCAGACACAAGGCCGTTCAGAGTGCTTTACAGGGGCAAGAAATACATCCAGATTAAGAATACACATTAGAAAAGCGAATGGAAAATATGATAAAACACACTGGTTACTGAACTGATGTATCGTGATGGGCCTGCAGTAGCGGAAATGTAAGTGAAGATCGCCCTCGTGTGGCCGGAGTGAGAAATGCATGTATTACACACACAAACACACAAACACGCACACACACACACACACACACACACACACACACACACACACACACACACA